>NC_090651.1:175916199-175971199 GCF_040937935.1 Hyperolius riggenbachi | reverse complement strand
TAGCAGTCAGTCCTATGCATGTGATAAGGGCTTGTTCACACTAAGGGTGCTTTCGGGGTTTTTTTAAGCGCCAGCGTTTTTTCTTTTTTTTTTGTTTGTTTTTTTTAAATCGCCCTAAAAGTGCTTGTTCAATGATTTCCTATGAGTGTGTTCACACATGAGCAGTTCGATTACGATCCGCTCACCAAACGCTGCCTGCACCGTATTCGGGGCGTCGCTCTGCAAAAGCGATTAGAAACTCTTAACAAAAAATCGCAACGCGCAGGTTAGCGTCGGGAGGCACACACAAAATTGTGCACAAAATCGCAAAACGCTGGCTTCAGCTATTGGGATTTATGATGTGAACAAGGCCTAATTGCATGCTGGCTGTAAGTCCTTGCAGGTGCTGTATTTGGGTTGCCTGTCAGAAAACCAGCAAAACAAAAAATAGTTCTGTTTGATATAAACTAAGCATACATTTTAGGTTTTGTTAGGCTGAAACAATAATTTCTGTTTATTTTTTTTCTGGAAAACTAAAGTGTGTACAGGTTTTCCACATCATTGCTTTCCTCCTGTTTAGTAATCCGACATGATTGCCTCACTCAATATCTCTTTTTTTTTCCTCCTCTTGTTATCTTACTTTCAGTTTAAACTGGACCCAAATTAAAAATACAAGGTTTCAAAAATAAAATATATTTTCTAAATTATACTAATAAATGGCAGCCTTTTTTCGGCTGCATGATGACCAATATAAAATATATATTTACATTTATTGGAGGAACCCCTCCCTTCCTTTCATATTGCCAGGACGGAATCCGGCAGACTGGTGGAGAAGATAAAAAAAACAAAACACAGGCTGCTACTGATGATGTCACAGGGGAGGTGATCTCATCTTGTGCGAGATTTCACATAGACTACACCCCTGTGAGGGAGGGGAGCTGATGATTAACACACCCATGATCTTAAACCTCCTACTAAGCTCAGAAGTAATGGCTGCCACCTGTATGACCCTAGTTATGAAAAGAGAAGGGTGAAAAGCATGCACTGAAATGCTCATAGGCTTGAATGACTCTGTATTTATCTTTGTGTGTGTCTTGTCTTGTCTACTTTGTATTGAGTGGTGCAACTAAATATGTTGTATTAAAAAAATGTTTGGTTTGGGTCCACTTTAAGGGTTGCAATTCAAACTCTGGTCATCATGTTCGGTCCAGTTATGAATGTGTTACTCTCCAGCATTGTTTTGTACTGAAAACTCCAATAAAACTATTTGAAATAGAAATTTAAACTCTGAATTGTAGGTAGCAGTCATGTGAAGGACCTCATAGGTCCAGACAAGACACAGAACATTTATATCCTTCTTTTCTCCTGGCGGACTCAAAGCGCCAGAGCAGCAGCTACTGTGATGCGCTCTATAGGCAGCAGCAGTGTTAAGGAGTCTTGCCCAGGGTCTCCTACTGAATAGATGCTGGCTTACTGAACAGGAGCTGAGATTCGAATCCTGGTCTCCTGTGTCAGAGCTGGTTCACACTAGGTCCGGAAACTTATCAGTGCCTCCGTTTTTCAGCCCTGATTAAAAACCGAGTCACGGACAGCAATGTTGAAAATAGCAGCCGTCTTCACCCAAGAAAAAAACGTATCCGTCTAAATTTGCAGGGACCTGTTTTCAAAACCTAAACGAATTTTCACGCAACGGATCTGGACCCTGATACATGCAGAGGTAGTGGCAGGCAATGGGAAAACGGATTTCCCTCTACACAGGCAAATTCTGACACAGAAACGGATCCATTTTTGTGTCATGGGTGGGGGGGAGGGGGCCGCCATGCTGGAGGGGAGAACAGCCAGGACGGGGGCGACAGCGGGGAGTGGGGGACGCCCCTCCCGAGGGGGGGACGCCCCTTCCTCACCTGGGTCCCCATCCCCGCTACCCCTCCAGCTAGTTTCAAATCGTTTAAAAGATAATGTAGCAGGCGGGGAACTTGCCTCCCACCGATGCTGCGTCAGTTCCTGTAATGCCCTCCTCTGATGGTCATTGGACCCCATTACAGGAAGTGACGTGGCGAGCGGTGGAGCGCAAGGAAGTAAGTTCCCCGCTCACCGCCTGCTACATTATATTGATTTTAAACAATTTTTGAAACTAGCTGGATGGGGAGTGGGGAAGGGGGACCCAGATGAAGGGGGGGTGCCCCCCTCCCCACCGCTGCCCCCTTCCTGCCTGCTCTCCCATTCAGCATGGCAGCTCCCACCCACGCCAAGGTCTGGGGACGTTTCCACGGACTGGAAACGTCCCTGCAAAAATAGCCATTTTCTCTCAAAATAGAGAGAGAGAAAAAAAAGGGTTTACAAAATTGGATCCGTGTTAAACAGATCCGTTCTGCAGGGCACAAGTGTGGACCTAGCATTTGTACAGTTTTGCTATTATTTCAACAATTTTGTGTTCCAGTCTTTTATTTATACGCAGAATGTCTACCAGGCCTATATTCTGATATATTTTGGTGAGTTACGACTTAAGAATTAGAGGCCTAAAATTATTGAAAAAAAGTACCGCTTTCAGACCCATAAATCCAGACAGAAATGCTGGGGAGGTTAAAGCAAACCTGAAGCGACCTAGAAAAATGAAGTAGATCTTCCCTTTTTGGAGATGAAAGGCTTTGGGTCCCATAGAGCCTTCCCAGTCCTCTCCAAATCTTGTCCCTCTGCTGTCCCCCAAGTAAAATTATTCAGTCTCCACATCGAATACATCTTCGTACTGCTGAAGATGAGCACATCTGTACTGCATATGTGTGGGTATGGGCCCGCGCATGTGTAGTGCGGATGTGACTGTCTTTACTCAGGGACGTGAGTGCTTCCGAAGCCTTCCAAGGACTCCTGTAGATGGTACATTTGAATGGGAGACAGTGAGGAAACGAAGACACAAAGAAAGGACATGGAGGGCGCTCTCTCTCCATAGGTAAGTGACAAACTAATCTTTTGTGGATCGCCGTAGGGCTCATTCACACCATGTGCTGTCTTTTTTGACACACTGCGCATATTGTACGAATCACAGGGTAACATGAAAGTCCATAGACTTTCATGTTACCATTCACAGTACAGCTGTGTGATTCCCATGCGTTGCAATGTAACGCTTCTGGAAAAATGTTACTGCACGATGCACGTCTTCTTATTGATGGGTTCTATTGTGTTGCGTGTGCCGACATCTGCACTTTAGCGCCCCATGACCTGCACTCTGTGTGATGGGAACGCATGAAAAAATCTCGTTCATGCAAGCGTTTTGTAGTGTGAATGAGCCCCTAAGGCAAGCTTCAAACTGAAAATTAACTTGTGAGGTAATTAAATGTACTTTATAAAGCAAAGTATCATATTATTTTCAGTTTTTCAGTCCTGGAACCCACTAGCGCTTGTGATTTGTAAAGCGCTTGCTAATGCAATGCTATGAGGAATTTTTTAAAAATCACATCCCTCAAGTGGGATCACACACATAGCATGACATTGGGAAGAGCATTTCAAAGCACAACCGCCTCAGAAAAGCTTACAAAGTGCTGCTAGTGGGTTCCAGGCCTTAGAGATGATTTTTTTTTTTTAAAAGGACACCTAAAGTGAGAGTGGTATGGAGGCTGCTATATTTTCTTTTAAACAGTACCAGTTGCCTGACAGTCCTGGTCTAATGGGGCTTTAGACGCGGCAGTCGGGCTACCGACCATCCTACGCATGCACGGCCTGGGAGTGTTCTGCGTCTGCACACTACTATCCAGTGGCTATTAGAGGAAGCCACAGGTAAGTATTCATTCGTTACTAGTCTTGGGTACACTTCAACCTTTTGCCGACCACTCCACGCCGATTGGCATGAATGTAGCGGCAGCCCCAGGACCACTCCACACCAATTGGAGTGAAGTCCTGTGGCAGGGTTTTGCAAGAGATCGCGCGCACATCTCTGCTTGAATGACGGAGTGGAGAGCTCCGTCGGTTTCCCAGTGGCATTCGCCGCTAGGAGACTGTTAGACGGCGAAACCGCCTTCTATTTACTCTGTACAAACTTACTTACTCTGTACAACCTATTTACTCTGCTGCAATCTACGGCAGTGCTGTACTAGGGACAGCCGTGTGACACGACTGTCCCCCCCGGCTGAAGCCTATGACAGCCGATTGCGCTGATTGGCTGGCGAGGTTAAAGGACAAGTGAGAGGGATCTGAAGGCTGCCATATTTATTTTCTTTTAAACAGTACAAGTTGCCTGGCAATCCTGCTGATCTATTTGGCTGCAATAGTGTTGTGAATAACACCAGAAACAAGCATGCAGCTAATCTTGTCAGATCAGACAATAATGTCAGACACCTTTCTGCATATGCTTGTTCAATGTTTCTAGCTAAAAGTTATGCTGGGAATACACTGGTTGTTTTTGCGGCAGATAGATGGTTAGATAATTTCCAACATGTCCTATCTCCCGTTCGATAGTTTTGCCACACGATTCCTGATAGAGGTGAATAGAAAAAGATAAGAGAAACGAGTGGAGAACAGAGCGGCAAAATCGATCCCAGCATTAGAGGCAGATGATCAGCAGGGAAGCCAGGCAGCTGGTATTGCTTAACCTCTAGCTGTTCCAGGATGTAGATTCTACATCCTTATTAGTGCTGCTGTATGTTTCAGGACATAGAATCCTTGTTGCTAGCCAATGGCAACTATCATTCTATAAAGTTAGGGGGGGGAAAGTTGAAAAAAAAATGTTTAAGTGACATGGTCCCAATATAATAGTGTGGTTTTTTTTTTTTTTTTTTTTTTTTTTTAATCCCCATTTCATTTTTAAGAGCCAACGAATGTATCGGCACGTTTTTTTCAGAAAGCATGTTCTTTATTGAGCCATATGTTTCCACAAAAGCAAAGCTGACAATTGTTTTGGGGGCCACGCGGGGTCCCCCTTTATCAAGGCGTGTGGTTACGGGGGATTCAAGCTCCCGCCCCGTTAGCTCGGAGATCTCATCTCTATTTTCCTTTTCTTAGAAGGGCAAGAAGAATTTTTTGAAGTGGAGGGTGGTGATTATGGTAAGTGAGATGCACTTCTTATAGGGGAGCGTAATGAATATGCATTATGCAAATTTTAAGTGCCGTCCGGTCCACTTGGTGTTAAAGTGGACATCTCTCAGGGTGCTGTCAGAGAATGTCAAGCGAAAAATAGATTTTGAGAGAAAAATATTACTGAAAGAAAGAAAGCACGCACGCACACACACACACACACACTTTTTTATTTAACTAACTTGATCATCGCTAATCGCCGCCTCAACCGCCCCCCCTGTGTGGGAAGACTGAGAGGGGCGGGAGGAGGTGTCGATCAGAGCTGATTGACGGGAGTAGAGTAATAGTGATTTCAGCCGCCGCGGTGCGTTTTAGGTAGAACATTCGTGCTTATCAAGTTACTTAAAGTAATACTATGGATTGAATTGAATACTATGGATTGTACATAGGACCAAGATGACGCTGAGCCAGCAGCCTCGGCACATAGCTCCACACTCCTGTCCTTTTTTGTCTTTTTTTCTTTACGTTTTCTTTTTTTTTTTTTTTTGATGCATCGCAGGTCTCTTATGCCTGTGATGCACACCTGATATGGGCACACAGCCTCTGCTCGCCACTGACCCACTGCGAGCTGTACTGCCCAGAGACCGCTGCCTGCCGCCGCTACCAACAGACCTCCGGCGTCCACGTGGAAGAAGATCCAACAGAATCCGGGGGATTACCTCCTCCACCGGAGCCTTGCCTTGCACTCACCTCTGCCGCCATATATCTCCCCTCCGGCACCGCTGAGGAGACACCCGACGCCACCAGAGGAGCCCTGCTGCCGACATCAACCTCCGCCTCCGCCGCGGACAAACAAGGAGAACTGCCCCTGCTACGGATGCACCGCACTGCTGGCTCCAACCACCCGACAGCGGGCTGGCACAGGAACGGCAACCCCCACACGCTGGCTTCCAATCCACCGACAGCGGGCAGACATCGGAGCCGACAGCAACCCCCACTCGGGCGTGCTAGGCCCCCCCACGTGGCCCACAGGACAGGAGCGCACGAACATTGCAAAGGCAGCCCCGCTCAGCATCAGGGACCATCCTGCACATCGGGTCCCTGCTGCGGAAACCAGCTGGTAACTCAGCGGGCGCTGTGAAAGTCCTCTCTGGCCTGCTAGGCCCCCCACGTGGCCCACAGCAGCGGAGAGGTTCCCACACGCTGCAGCCAACCTCCAAGGCTGCCTCTCCTGGAAGCTTGCCAAGCAGAGCCCAGACAAGCCACCACAGCCTGGAGCCCGGACACGGCAGCTGTGGCAGGACAAAGGAAAGAAGCACCTGGACCCACATAGCACATCAGCGGACCGCACTCATCAGGGTAAGACTTTGCCTTCGTGCGCTTTGGCTTCTACCCTGGCTGTCTGCTGACCACAGCTGTTATGCTTTTTGCTCTCTTTCTGGCCTCCAACCTCCTACCCTGCCTGTGCTAGCCTGGGTGCACTCCTGCTGACCCCCAGCGGTCCTGCTCTTCTGCACTCCAACCCTGCCAGTCCCTGGGCCTACCCTGCCTGCGTCCAGCCTGCATGCTCACCTGCGGACTCACATGTCCTTACTGCCCCGCCAGTCCCTGACCCAGCCCTGCAAATCCCAAAGCCAAGCCTGCCCCACGATCGCTGTGGGGGCCATGCCAGTTTTGGGTGCTGAAGCACTCCTGCAGAGCAAGCTGGAGGCACGGAACGCCATGCTCCTCCACCCCCGCTGGCACCCCATCACCCCTCGCACCGGAAGTCATGGCCCGCACAGGCAGCTTCCCGCCACACGCACCACCTATAACAGGGAACAGCTCCTAGGGTGGGAACCACGTGACCCCCCCACCACTGGAAGCCAGGCTTCTGACCACCCTTCGTAACTGTAAACAAATTTCTTGCGCTCCTGGACTCAGGCTATCACATATAGATGCTTCCTCTTCAAATAAACGCACTGCGACGCTCCGTTAAGGGTTGCTTGGCAAAGGATCTCTAGAAAAAAGAGGAGCGCGCCATAGTTCGTTACATCCAAGAGGGAAAATTTATTGTAATTACAAGTTATACTCACAATGTTACAGGTATAAAAGGCGTGTCAGCGGGTTAGCCAGCCGCTTCAGTTCAGTGGAGGATGACGCGCTGTGGCCAGCAGCGCGTCATCCTCCACTGAACTGAAGCGGCTGGCTAACCCGCTGACACGCCTTTTATACCTGTAAAATTGTGAGTATAACTTGTAACTACAATAAATTTTCCCTCTTGGATGTAACGCACTATGGCGCGCTCCTCTTTTTTCTAGAGATCTTCTGACCACCCTTGTCTGGGACCACATGCAACAAGTCCTGAACCCAGCCCTGCGACTCCGGTCTGGTCAGCGGAGAAGAGGATGCCGTGCCGGAGCCTGAGTGCGGCTATGGAAGAGGGGCCTACGTTCAGCCATCCCTTCAGTCCTCCTGGCAAACGTTCAATCCCTCCCGAACAAGATGGACGAGCTGCGCCTCCTCTGCGACAGGAAAGACCTCTGCAGTTACACTCCGGCCCTCTGCTTCACAGAAACATGGCTACATGAAGACGTCCCCGAGAACGCCCTCCTTCTTCTCCCCGGCATCATCCGAGCAGACCGGGACCCTGTCCTCTCAGGGAAAAAAAAGAGGGGGTGGCATCTGCTTCTATATCAGCTCCTCATGGTCCCCCACCCCGACGGTACTCGACAGGAAGTGCTCTCCGGACCTTGAACTACTACTAATCAACTGCAGGCCGCCATACTCACCATGGGAGTTCTCCTCCTACGTCCTGGCTGGAGTGTACATCCCCCCCTGATGCCGACGTCAAATCTGCCCTACTGGCCCTAAGCGAGACCATCGTGCAGTGGGAGACATCCCTCCTTGACTCACTGTTCATCGTCGCAGGCGATTTTAACAAGGCCAACCTGCGCTAGGAGATGCCACACTATTATCAGCACGTAGCCTTCCCCACCAGGGGAACGAGCACCCTTGACCACTGCTACACGGCATTGAAGGATGCATACAAAGCAGCCCCATGGGCAGCCCTGGGATCCTCGGATCACTGTCTCATCCATCTTATCCCTACTTACAGGAGGCGCCTAGAATCAGCTAAACCGATCGTTAAGTCTACCAAGGTGTGGTCAGACGAGGCCAAACTGAAACTCCAAGCCTGCTTTGAATTCACCGACTGGAAGTCCCTGGAAGCACCAAATCTGGACGAATGGGCAGATAGCATCGCCTCATACATCAGTTTCTGCGAGGACTTGTGTGTACCAACGAAATCCTTCAAGGTGTACCGAACAACAAGCCGTGGTTCACAAACAAGCTACAGCAGCTGCGGAGGCGCAAGGAGGCTGCACACAAGTCCGAGAACCAGGAGGACTACAGAAGGGCAAGAAATGACCTAAATCGGGAGCTGCGAGTGGCCAAAAAAGGGTACGCCGAGAGAATGAGACACAACCTATCCTCAAACGACTCACGTGCTGTATGGAAGGGGCTGAAGGCCGCCACTAACTACAAGCCCCAACCCCAACATGCAACACCTAACCCGAAACTAGCAGAAGAACTTAGCGGATTCTACTGCAGAACCAGGAAACACCGGAGAGGAACCTGGCAACGGCTTCTCCTCCTCTGTGCCCTGCGAACAACAGCCTGAGCCCGCCCTCTCCCTTGGTGGTGAGCGAGGCAGTGGTCCTGCGCCTTTTATCAACACTAAATGCCAGGAAAGCCTACGGCCCCGACGGAGTATCTCCAGCCTGCCTGAAAACCTGTTGCCGGCAACTTGCTCCCATCCTCCTCGCCATATTCACCAAGTCCCTAGAGGTAGGCAAAGTCCCCGCATGCTTCAAGAGGTCTACCATCATACCTGTCCCTAAGAAACAAGGGGTCTCCGAACTTAACAACTTTAAGCCCGTGGCCCTGACGTCCATCATCATGAAAACTATGGAGCGTGCGGTCCTAGCCTACCTCAAGCTCTCCACTTTGCCCCACCTAGACCCCCACCAGTTTGCCTACAGGGCAAACAGGTCCACGGATGACGCGATCAATATATGCCTGGAGCTCATCAATGACCACCTGAACAGGCCAGACACGTACGCTAGAATGCTACTCCTGGACTTCAGCTCGGCCTTTAATACCATCTGCCCACGCATTCTACAACGGGAACTAGCTGCACTTGAAGTCCATCCAAGTCTACAACTTTGGATCACGGACTTTCTCACCAACAGGTCTCAAGTTGTCAGACTGGGTGACATCCACTCTCGAGCTGCAACCACGAACGCCGGTGCTCCTCAAGGCTGCGTCCTGTCACCACTGCTGTTCTCCCTCTACACGAACAATTGCAGATCTGAGGCAGACTCTGTTAAGGTCATCAAGTTCGCAGATGACACCACCATCATTGGCCTTGTCACCAAGGATAACGTCCAGGAGTACCGTCAGCAGGTGGAGAGAATTTGCAACTGGAGCAAGGAGAACAAGCTGGTGCTTAACACTGCAAAAAACGTTGAACTAGTCATTGACTTCAGGAAGTCTGCTCCCACCCCACCTCCAATTTATATTGAGGGCTCTGAGGTAGCCAGGGTGCCCTGTGCCCGGCTCCTGAGTACTACATTCTCCAGTGATCTTAGCTGGAAGTCCAACATCACCGCTACCCAGCAGAAAGCCCAGCAGAGGCTGCTCTTCCTCTGCCAACTGAGAAAGTTCGGAATGACTCAAGTAATTCTAACCAACTTCTACTCCGCCACCATTGAGTCGATCCTCTGCTCTTTCATCCTGGTCTGGTATGCCAGTGCCACCGCCCATCACAAGGTTAAACTACAGAGGGCCATCAGGTCAGCGGAAAGGATCATTGGGTGCCCCCTCCCCTCACTTGCCGTACTACACAACAAGAGACTGAAGTCCAGGGCACTGAGGATTGCAAATGATCCCTCACACCCAGGCCACCGTTACTTCAGTCTGCTGCCATTGGGCCGGAGGCTACAGGCCATTTCCACAAAGACCGCAAGACACAGGAACTCTTTCTTCCCCTCGGCGGTCAATCTCCTAAATTCTCTCCACATACTACCGACAAATCAAGCCTCAACGAGCCGCTGACCGTACCTACCAGCCCAAAAGACTAACTGCCAGTCATCTCAGGGACACACTGGGGACTGGGATGTATATTGTAATGTAATGTTAACTGATGTCGCTGCTATATATCCATGCTGTTTTTCTATCTATGTCTTCCTCCTGAGCTCATGTATTGTGCCAAAAACAATTCCGGGCATGACCCAGTCATGCTTGGCGAAATAAAATGATTCTGATTCTGAAACAATTTTTTTTTTTTAATACTCTATATTAGTGTATACATTACCACTAGTGCTAGGGGCACTTTATTTATTCACCCAGGTCTCTCTCCCTCTATACCTGCTTAAAAATTAATTTCTCACACAGCTCATAGTAGTTTGGGTCACCCTGAGCTGCTTGGTTACTCTGTCACACAGCTCACAAATATATTTCACTGTGTCACTCACAGCATGCAGGAGACATAAGGAGAAATAGGCTGATCTGAGGTGGTAACAGGTAACTAAATGAGCTGTAATATTGCTGGAATATAACTAGCTATACCACTAGTATGTGTTTACATTCAGACTGGTTGCCTGGCTGCCTGCTTGTGATGATTCACTCCAGGCTGCATCCACTTTACAAGCTGCTGAGAGGGGCAGACCACTGTTTACAATTAGCATTAATATATTTATCAGTCAAGAGAAGCAAAGATAATAAACACACATTGCTAGAATCTTTAACTCCTTACCACCATATCAATAAGATTCTTTCAGCAAGGTGATAAACTATAAACTGAGGAGTTGATAACAACTCCCCTGTGCAGAGACATGGTCTAGCCCTCTGGGAGCAGTATTAGATACATTTTGTATCTAAAACTGACCGAGAATTTTACAGCTGAGAGGAACAGCTGTGTGAGGAATCAAATTGCTCCTAGTACTTGTCCTAATGTGTGCTACAACATACAGCATTTAAAAATAAATGCATGTATATCGATAGTATTCCTTTAAGTAAAAACGTTTGTTTAATTTAAGTAATTAAAAAGTTAAAGCTGTATCACCACGACACAGCTAAAGTGTCAATGTCAGGAACCTTAAAGGGGAACTTCAGCCTAAACAAACATACTGTCATCAAGTTACATTAGTTATGTTAATTAGAATATATAGGTAATATAATCTCTTACCCACCCTGTTTTGAAAGAACAGGCAAATATTTGTGATTCATGGGGGCTGCCATCTTTGTCATGGGGGCAGCCATCTTTTTGGTTGAAAGGAGGTGACAAGGAGCAGGAGACACAGTTCCAACTGTCCTGTGTCCTGATTACCCCTCCCAGCTGCACACGCTAGGCTTCAAATGTCAATTTCAAAATGTAAAAAACAAAAAATTGCACCAAAACAGCAGAACGAGAACAACAAAATCAGAGATCCCATCATGCTTTGCACAGCATCAGGGGAAAAAAGCCCGGGCAGTTTTCGTCTGTGCAGCTAAAAATGAGGCTTGTATAAGAGAAACAAAGTTCTGATGCTGTGAAACTGTTAAAGAAACACATAGCCTTTACAGTGCTGCTGAGTCGATTTTTAGTCCGGAGGTTCACTTTAAGGGGTAAAAACCTTGGAATGCGAACCAGTTAATATGAAATAAATATGGCTGAATCCATATCCTTACAGCTTCAGTTTTCCTTTAAGACTGAATTATAAATGACAGACTGATGTAAAATCTGCTTCGTTCAGTTGCAAAACAAAGGTAATTGTTCTTTGAACTCCTCTCTAAAACCTTATCAGCATGGTTTCTTTAGCCAGATAAAAGCATGTTGCCTCTATGTACTTTTTCAGGACATCAGGCTAATTTCAAATTTCTGCTTGACTTTCTCAATTAACACTTGATGTCTAAAAAAAAAAAAGGACTTTTTTTTTTTTTTTTTTTTAGTTAAACTAGTACTTTATGTGCCTATGTTTATCTCATCTTGTCACTTCAATTATAATTTAAAATATGGCAATAGGCATAAAGTATCAGTGTTGCAAAAATAAATTATTTTATGGAAATACTGATCATAAATAAAATGTTAGTGCGCTTGTATTCACCAACACATTTTGTTGTAGTATTAGTTCTTAGGGATGGAAAGTCTCACTTTCTAACACAGGTTGAATAAACTGGGTTTATTTAGCTTTGGGGAAAAAAGACTGCTAAGGGGTAACCTGATTAACATTTTCACTTTAAAGAGAACCCGAGGTGTGTTTAAAGAATGTTCTCTGCATACAGAGGCTGGATCTGCCTATACAGCCCAGCATCTGTTGCTATCCCAAACCCCACTAAGGTCCCCCTGCACTCTGCAATCCCTCATAAATCACAGCCATGCTGTGAGGCTGTGTTTACATCTGTGGTGTCAGTCTCAGCTGCTCCCCCGCCTCCTGCATAGCTCCGGTCCCTGCCCCCGTCCCTTCCCTCCAATCAGCAGGGAGGGAAGGGATGCAGGCGGGGACTGGAGTTCTGCAGGAGGCGGGGAGAGCAGCAGACTGACACTATAGAGATAAAAACAGCCAGCTCTGACAAGCTGTTTGTCAGCAGCGTGGCTGTGATTTATGAGGGTTTGCAGAGTGCAGGGGGACCTTAGGGGGTTTGGGATAGCAACAGAGGCTGGGCTGTATAGGCAGATCCAGCCTCTGTATGCAGATAATATTCTTCAAACCTACCTCGGGTTCTCTTTAAGAGCCCAGGCATTTGTCACTAACTAGGCTGTCCTAAGCCTCAGCAAGTTTTGGTGTGTGGCTGATCTTTCTGTTCAGAAGCTTAAAGTAAACCTGAGATAGGGAAAAAATATTGACTTTTACTTACATGGAGCTTCTTCCATGCCGCTATAGTCTTTCAGGTCCCTCTGTGTTCTATGGGTCCCCTCCATGGTGCTGCTGTCAGCCCAGTTAAAGTCCATGAAACTATTTGGCTGGGTCACGCACTACAGAGTATGTGCTGTCCCTGCTGCACGCCTCCTCGATCATTTGTTTTGTAATGTTCTATCAGGCAGCAGTTTGTAAAACTAACCACACACTCTGTTGAATAATCTGTCTTCGCAGATAGTTTTAGTGAAGAAGGTTCTTATGTACTCTTCATGAAAGATTGTTCTTGTAATAGTTGTCCAAAATGTACAGTATCACTCATTTCAGACAGTAAGTTCCCCCATCTAGTGTATCACATCTATGGGTCCATTAAATTTGCGGAGTAGAGATAATCACATTTTTCTGACTTTATGCAAATTTGGTTGCAATTTGCATGCAAATTTGAAAATGGATCAATCAAATGCAGTTGCAGCAGATTTGAACCGATCCAGTTTCAGTCATCATACAAATTGTAACAAAATGACCATTTAACTTGGAAAAACTTTACTGAAGTCAAGTTAGATAATTCATATGTTTAGGCCACATTCACAGTGTCTGTTGCGTTGTTTCCCTGTGACTGAGGAACGCAAGAGATCAGGAAAGTTGTGCTGCATATTACACGTGCGTTGCGCCGCATACAGTCCATGTAAAGTATGGATATGTAAATGTACTATCAGCAAGTTCTTTAATTTCCACTTTACTCCATGACAGGTCCACCAGGAGACCGGACCGCCCATCCCTGGGACAGTAGGAACATAGAAAGTTTAAGTAGCCACCTCCCACCGCCTACCTCAAGTGTTCTTCCTGGCCCCGGGAAGGGCAGACTGAATTTCCTGGGCTGCCAGGGCCAGCGGGTGAGTCCGGGGGAATGCTGTGGCCGCCTGGTTGCATCCCTCTCAGGAGTAGAGTTGGGCCGAACCTACGATTTTAGGTTCGCGAACCGGGTTCGCAAACTTCCGCGGAAGGTTCGGTTCGCGTTAAAGTTCGCGAACCGCAATAGACTTCAATGGGGATGCGAACTTTGAAAAAAAAAATAATTATGCTGGCCACAAAAGTGATGGAAAAGATGTTTCAAGGGGTCTAACACCTGGAGGGGGGCATGGCGGAGTGGGATATACGCCAAAAGTCCCCAGGTAAAATCTGGATTTGACGCAAAGCAGCGTTTTAAGGACAGAAATCATATTGAATGCTAAATGACAGGCCTAAAGTGCTTTAAAACATCTTGCATGTGTATACATCAATCAGGTAGTGTAATTAAGGTACTGCTTCACACTGACACACCAAACTGTTCACTGAACAGAACAGGTATGCAGTGGCGGGTTCACTAAACAGGTATACAGTGGCGGGTCCACTGAACAGAACAGGTATGCAGTGGCGGGTCCACTGAACAGAACAGGTATGCAGTGGTGGGTTCACAGAACAGGTATGCAGTGGCAGGATCACTGAACAGGTATGCAGTGGTGGGTGGGTTCACAGAACAGGTATGCAGTGGCAGGATCACTGAACAGGTATGCAGTGGTGGGTGGGTTCACAGAACAGGTATGCAGTGGTGGGTTCACAGAACAGGTATGCAGTGGCAGGATCACTGAACAGGTATGCAGTGGTGGGTGGGTTCGCAGAACAGGTATGCAGTGGCAGGATCACTGAACAGGTATGCAGTGGTGGGTGGGTTCACAGAACAGGTATGCAGTGGCAGGATCACTGAACAGGTATGCAGTGGTGGGTGGGTTCACAGAACAGGTATGCAGTGGTGGGTTCACAGAACAGGTATGCAGTGGCAGGATCACTGAACAGGTATGCAGTGGTGGGTGGGTTCACAGAACAGGTATGCAGTGGCAGGATCACTGAACAGGTATGCAGCCAGGAAAAGCTAAGCCTAACTAATCTTTCCCTATGAGAGACAGACAGCAGCTCGCCCTACTCTCTCTAATGCAGGCACACGAGTGGCCGTAATGGCCGCCGCTGCCTGCCTTATATAAGGGGGGTGGGGCTCCAGGGGCTAGTGTAGCCTAATTGGCTACACTGGGCCTGCTGACTGTGATGTAGAGGGTCAAAGTTGACCCTCATAGTGCATTGTGGGGCGAACCGAACTTCCGTAAACGTTCGCCTGCGGGAGGCGAACGCGAACCACCGAAGTTCGCCGGGAACCGTTCGCCGGCGAACCGTTCGGCCCATCTCTACTCAGGAGGAGATCCCATGCGACCTCCGTGGTCAGGCGCAGCGCTCCCCTTTGATCGGAACTCCGCGCCACTCTGTTGCGGTGCACGCGAAGGCGCATTCCAGAGCGGGCGGATGTCCCATGACATGGCTTCCGGCGGAAGGCATCAATCCCGGCTTTTCCGTCGGCGGGGGCTGACTAGGCTGCACGTGGGACCCCGCACTGTGCGGCGTCTATTACGAATAGACACCAGTGAAAGTTAGAAGCAGCCATAACAGTCACTGACTAAGGCTGCTGGAAGGATCCGCCGCTCCCTCTGTCACCATGGAGCTCTCCGCCTCTCAGGCCACGGGGCCAGCCGCACAAGCCAGTACAAGCCAAGTAAGTACTTTGATACTGGCTGGGGATATCAAGTTTGTTGGCAGCTCTCTTATGGTGGTTCTGTTCTTTTTTTCAGATCCCAAGACCTGCTTCCTCCATGGATGAATCTGAATCCAGGACCTGTGGGATCTGTCTCAAAAAACTTGCTGTTTCCTATCCAAAACCCTTATGTAATGCTTGCATTTTGTCTGTGGTGAAGCATGAAAGGGGAGACATGTTTAATAGTATGCTTTCGAAATTTCAAGATTAGCTATTTGAAAAATTTCTTAATGCAAATGTTTCCACTGCTTTGCCATCAAAGTCTAGGGTATCTCAGCAAGATGAGGATGCTGACTTACCTAGGCCATTTCAACAACCAAGGGTTTTGGGGTCCTCTTCGGAGCAAGCGGAGCCAGCTTGGGGGTCTTCTGGCCAGGAAGACGACACTTAGGTGCTCCTCAAGGGGTAAATTTAAATTACTCCCTGAACAATCAGATGAATTATTGGAGTTCATTTATTCTGCTCTAAATATTCAGTCTGATTTTCCGAAACCCTCTACTGTAGAAGATGAGATGTATTCGGAACATTTAGTGTCTAAAGGGTTAGTGTTTCCGGTTCACAAAACAATGCGTGACTTAATGGAAACAGAGTGGAAGGAACCAGATAAAAAGCTGGTAATTAACAAAACGTTTAAAAGATGCTATCCATTCAACGAAGAGGAACAGTCTAAATGGACAAAATGTCCAATACTAGTCCTTGCCATTTCAAAATTATCTAAAGACGCACCCATCCCATTTGAAGACACAGGTGCTCTGAGATCTTTCTGACAGGAAAATGGAAGCTCTTCTTAAGAAATCATGGCAAGCGGTTTCCGCCTCATGTGCACCTAATTTAGTAGCGAACTGTACTGCTCGGTGCTTGATCATATGGTTGCAGGAATTGCAATCTCTTTTGAAGAGTAGTTATCCACCTGAGAATATTTCTCAGTCGGTTGCGACGTTGAAACTTTCTGCAAAATTTCTTGCAGACGCATCTAGCGAGGCGGTTAGAATTTCTGCCCGCAGTCTAGCGTTAATTAACTGTCAGAAGATTTGAGTGGCAAAAAAATTGGGATGGGGACGGTGTCACAAAACAAAGACTTTGTGCCCTACCCAGTGTTCTCCCCAGAATTTTTTTCCAGCCGGGCGGCATGAAAAAGTAGCCGGGTGGGGTGCGACGGGAAAATATGTGGGGTATTTACTACCCCATCTCACCCTCAAGCCACCCCCACCCATATATTTCTTATCTACTCATTGGTGGAGAGTGCCCTTTATTATTTATATAGCGCAGACAAATTCCGCAGCGCTGTACAGCGTATATTGTCTTGTCACTTAACTGTCCCTCAAAGTGGCTGACAATCTAATCTCTACCATAGTCATGTGTGTATTGTACAGTGTATGTATTGTAGTCTATGGATAATTTAGGGGGAAGACCGTTAACTAATCTGTCAGATCTAAATCCAATCGAGAATCTGTGGCAGGATCTGAAAACTGCTGTTCACAAACGCTGTCCATCTAATCTGACTGAGCTGGAGCTGTTTTGCAAAGAAGAATGGGCAAGGATTTCAGTCTCTAGATGTGCAAAGCTGGTAGAGACATACCCTAAAAGACTGGCAGCTGTAATTGCAGCAAAAGGTGGTTCTACAAAGTATTGACTCAGGGGGCCGAATAATTACGCACACCCCACTTTGCAGTTATTGATTTGTAAAAAATGTTTGGAATGATGTATGATTTTCGATCCACTTCTCACATGTACTCCACTTTGTATTGGTCTTTCATGTGGAATTCCAATAAAATTGATGCATGTTTGTGGCAGTAATGTGACAAAATGTGGAAAACGTCAAGGGGGCCGAATACTTTAGCAACCCACTGTATGTGACCTGGCCAGTGGTCACAGACAGCCAGACCAGAGCGAGCCCCGATGGAAAGTGAGAAGTGAGTGATAGCATTTACTGAGGGGGCTGCTGTGCTCCATTAGCTGGCCACATGCTGTGAGGTCTAGAGTCTGACTCACTCACTTCTAGCGTGCCCATGCCTTCCCGGCTGTCAGCAGAATACGGAGGACAGCAGCAGCTGGAGGCGGAGCCTGACACGCCGGACGCTTTCAGAGAGAAGGGACCTGGCTGTGAAGGAGTACAGGCAGAGGGAGACGCTGTGTGGTATTTGGCAACTCTGAACACATCAATAAAATCCCCGGTCTGCCAAACCATGTGCGTCCCTGCTATGTGAATTCTGGAAACTACAGCAAGCAGACAGCCTCCAACACGCCCCCCCTCCCCCCACACACACACAGTCTATAGGCTAGCGCAAGATGGGTCCCGCCTCTCACCATGCGCTGAGCCAATGAATGTAGGAGCCTGCCGGGAAGGGCAAGATTTTGTACGCAGACAAGCAGAGCAGATTCAGGACAGCGCTGGGTTCTGCTATTTTGCAAGAGAGCCCAGCGCGGCTTGATAGATCACATGAAAACAGCCGGGTGGTGCTTAATTTCAGGTGGGCGGCCCGCCCACTTGTTTGACACTGCCTACTGTTTGAAGGAAAATTACTGTTTGGCTCTGCTTTAGAGTCTGTACTCAAAAGAGCAGGGGAAAGGGAAAACAAATTTCCGGCGGGTAAGAAAAATAAATCTTCCAAAAAGAGATTTCGGGCCCCTAGGAGGAGTCCGAAAACTGATTCTGGCAAAAAATGACAAAACAAAAAAGAAAAAAAAACAAAAGGTTTCCTCTTCAACCCCAAACCCTCAGACAGCCCCTCCAAATCTCAGTCAGAACAATGACTATATTCTGGTGGGGGGCAGGTTAAACATTTCTTTCTGGCATGGCAGAAGGTATCAAACAACAAATACATCTGCAGAACCATCAAACATGGTTACAAAATTCAATTTACGCAAGTTCCCCCGAGATCTTTCAGGGTAATGTACTCTCTTCAGTGTCCAGTCCAGCAGGCAGCAATGGAAATGTCTGTGAGATCTCTTTTCCAGAAGGGGGTGGTGGAAGAAGTTCCTTCACCAGAGAGGAGGAAAGGTTTCTATTCCACTCTCTTTCTGGTTCCAAAGCTGAACGGCGACTTTCGCCTTATCATAAATATTCAGTCTCTAAACCAGTTTGTGAAGTACAAGGAATTCCGCATGGAATCCATTCATTCCGCAATCCTTCTGCTGGGGAAGAACTACTTCATGGCGTCCATCGATCTGATGGATGCATACTATCATGTCCCCATCCATCCAATGCACTGGAAGTATTTGAGCTGCCATAAAGATTCAATCCCAGATCCTTCACATCCAGTTCAAAGCTCTCCCGTTGGGATTTCAAGCGCTCCCAGGATCTTCACAAAGATCATGACAGAGGTAGTGGCCTTTATAAGAAAGCACAAGATTATTCTAGTTCCCTATCTAGACAATCTTCTGATAGCGGCACAAACAAAAGATCTGCTCCAGGAGCATATCCAGATTGTGCTTGGAGTTCTAAAGGATCTGGGATGGATTCTGAATGTTCAGAAATCCGATCACATCCCAGGACAGGAAAATACTTTTTTTCTAGAAATCTCACTGAATTCAATCTTGCAGATCTCCTGTTTGCCAGAAAAGAAGGTCGATCCATTAATCAAAAGTGCTCCGGTACTTCTGAGATCAAAGTCCGTCACAACAAGACAGGCTATGAGTCTCCTGGGAAAATTTTCAGCTTGTATCCCAGTTGTTGCTTGGGCCCAAGCAAGGTTCCGAATATTTCAACTGGCGATCCTATGCCAGTGGTCAGGCAAACAGGAGGATCTGGACAAGAACATATGGTTGTCGGATCCAGTGAGACTCTCTTATTTGGTGGACTTGTCTTCCAAACCTGCAAAAAGGCGTAAGTTGGTCAAATCCCCTCGTAATTACAACAGAGGCAAGCCTCTGGGGTTGGGGAGCGCATCTGAAACAGTATTATATACAAGACAGGTGGTCTCCCCTAGAAAAAACATTCTCTTCAAACCACAGGGAATTGCTTACGATCTGGAAAGCTCTGCAGAAATGGGAAGACCTGTTGTTGCACAAAAATGTGATGATCCAGTCAGGCAATCAGACGGCTGTTGTTCACATATACAAACAAGCAGGGACCTTCAGTCCTCCCCTAATCTCTCTTTCCCTCCAGATATTCGGCTGGGCGGAGAACAGAGTTCATTCCTTAAAATCGGTTTACCTCAAAGGAAAAGACAATGTTCTAGCAGATTGGTTGAGCCGCAAACAAATATGTCAGTGCAACTGGTGTCTGAACAGAGACGTGTTCAAAATGATTTGCAACAATTGGGGTCTTCCATCCATAGACCTGCTTTGCTGCATGGGACAACAAGCTTTTACCCAGATTCTGCTCCCTCAACCCCAGAGGCTCCCCAGAATGTGTAGATGCTTTCCTGTTGGACTGGGCACCGGAGAGAGCATATGCCTCCCCCCCCCCCCTTCAACTTGATAGGGAGGGTTCTACAGAAGGTTGTAAAAGATCAGGCCTGATTGCTCCATACTGGCCAAAGAAGGCCTGGTATCCGTGACTACTCACCCTGATGGGAGATCGGCTTCTGAAGCAGGGACAAGTGTACCATCCTGCAGTGGCCATTCAGAAACTGAAGCTTTTGAGTGGCGCTTGCTTCTAAACAGAGGTCTGTCTGAAGATGTCATTGAAACCATGCTTCATGCCAGGAAACCTGTTACCTCCTCTATTTATCGTAGCGTTTGGAAAGTATTTTGTGAATTTAACAAAAACTCTCCGGAGAATTTAATTAATTTTTCTGTTCCCAATATCCTAGACTTCCTGCAGAAAGGATTAAGTATGGGTTTAAAGTTGAACACTCTCAAAGTACAGCTTTCTGCTTTGGGGGCTTATTTTGATTTTCCTTTCTCATCAAATTCTTTGATTAAAAGATTCATCTAGGGTGTAAAAAGGAAGACCGTAGTGAAGAAAACTACTGTCCCTCCTTGGGATCTGAATTTAGTTCTAAACTCCATTGTTCAGTATCCTTTTGAACTTGTGAATCAAATATCCATTAAGGATTTAACCCTAAACACTTGTTTTTTGGTGCCAATCACTACGGCCAAGCGTATCGGAGAAATACAGGCCCTTTGTATCAAGCCGCCTTTCATGTCTATCCAAGAAGATAGAATTACATTTCAGTTACCGCCTTCGTTCACTCCAAAGATGATGTCTGATTTCCACAGAGAGCAGGAAATCTTCATTCCCTCTTTTTGTCAGAATCCTTCAAACAAAAAGAGGAAAAATTTGACTCGCTGGATGTGAGAAAAATATTTACTTTATTTGGACAAAACTTCTTCCTGGAGAAAGAAAGATACTTTGTTCAGTTTTAGGGTGCCCGAAAAGGGTTAAGAGCGTCCAAAAGTACTCTCAGCAATTGGTTGAAACTTTGTATTGACAAATCATATGAGATTGCAGGAAAGCCAGCGCCAAAGAATGTAAAGGCTCATTCTACTAGGGCTGTCTCGTTTTCCTGGGCAGAGAGAAACTCTGCTTCTGTTCTACAAATTTGTTAAGCAGCCACATGGTCTTCCTATGCTACGTTCATAAAGCACAACTTTTGGATCTACCAAGCAATCAGGACTTGGGTTTTGGTCGTAAAGTACTGTCTGCAGTTGTCCCACCCTAAGGGAGGTAATATTGTATATCTCCTGGTGGACCTGTCGTGGGGTCAAGTGGAAGCTTACAATTACTCTCACCTGGTAATTGGGTTTCCACGCGGACTCCACGACAGGTAGGTTAATCCACCCACAACTCAAATGGTAAGTCTCCTACCCTTTCATGGTGATGGTCAAAGCACTGGAGGTAGGCGGTGGGAGGTGGCTACTTAAACTTTCTCTGTTCTTCCTGTCCCAGGGACGGGCGGTCCAGTCTCCTGGTGGACCTGTTGAGTCAGCCTGGAAACCCAATTACCAGCTGAGAGTAATTGTAAGCTTTTCTTAGGCTCCTTTTACACTTAGGCCTCGATTCATAAAAGCAGTGCGATTAAAAAAAAAAAATCTGGGAGGGAAAATACCGCATTCGGTATTTTAGACCTTTGTGTGCTAGTTCATAAAGATTTTCACAGCTGCCTTTGAAGTTTGGTAAATTACTGCAGCCCGTTGAGCAGTACAGCAGAAGTGTGGCGGTATCTCTCTTTTGTTACAAGCTGTAATTACGGCTCCCTGCACAGATGACTCGCGTAGACTTTGGCTCCCTGCACAGATGACTCGCGTAGACTTTGGCTCCCTGCACAGATGACTCACGTAGACTTTGGCTCCCTGCACAGGTGACTCGCGTAGACTTTGGCTCCCTGCACAGATGACTCGAGTAGACTTTGGCTCCCTGCACAGAGGACTCGCGCAGACGTGGGCTCCCTGCACAGAGGACTCGCGCAGACGTGGGCTCCCTGCACAGAGGGCTCGCGCAGACGTGGGCTCCCTGCACAGAGGGCTCGCGCAGACGTGGGCTCCCTGCACAAAGGGCTCGCGCAGACGTGGGCTCCCTGCACAGAGGGCTCGCGCAGACGTGGGCTCCCTGCACAGAGGGCTCGCGCAGACGTGGGCTCCCTGCACAGAGGGCTCACGCAGACGTGGGCTCCCTGCACAGAGGGCTCGCGCAGAGGCGGGCTCCCTGCACAGAGGGCTCGCGCAGAGGCGGGCTTCCTGCACAGAGGGCTCGCGCAGACGCAGGCTCCCTGCACAGAGGGCTCGCGCAGACGCGGGCTCCCTGCACAGAGGGCTCGCGCAGACGCGGGCTCCCTGCACAGAGGGCTCGCGCAGACGCGGGCTCCCTGCGCAGAGGGCTCGCGCAGACGCGGGCTCCCTGCGCAGAGGGCTCGCGCAGACGCGGGCTCCCTGCGCAGAGGGCTCGCGCAGACGCGGGCTCCCTGCACAGAGGGCTCGCGCAGACGCGGGCTCCCTGCACAGAGGGCTCGCGCAGACGCGGGCTCCCTGCACAGAGGGCTCGCGCAGACGCTGGCTTCCTGCACAGAGGGCTCGCGCAGACGCGGACTCCCTGCACAGAGGGCTCGCGCAGACGCGGGCTCCCTGCACAGAGGGCTCGCGCAGACACGGGCTCCTCGCCAGGGCTGTGGAGTCGGTCCAAAAATCCACCGACTCCGACTCCTCAGTTTAGGATTCCTCCGACTCCACTAATTTGCATATTACAATTTTGTTGATTAAAAGTATGTAACATGAAATTCGTCTCTTAACTGCCAACGCTTAGGAATTTTACAAGACAACTGAAGTGAGAAGGATATGTAGACTACTATATTTATTCCCTTTAGACTAAAACTAGTCCTTGGTAAGAGTACTTGTAAAAGGTACAAACCGGAACAAAGAACATCTATCAGGCCCTAGGCAATGTAAGTGTGGGTACATGTAAGAATGATGTGCAGGTACTCTGCAGGGGAATAAGGAGATTCTTCCTCTATTACACATTCTTCATGCACAATCTGAACAAGGTTTATGGGTGACAGACAACACCTCTGTGTTCAATGTGCACAGCATTCTCAGTGGATTCCCTGCAGCTCTGTGGGGAGTGCATATGTAGAGTATAGTACTACTGTGTAACAAAGGAAACCTGAGACAGATGAAATTAAAGTTTTATACATACCTGGGGCTTCCTCCAGCCTCCTTCAGGATAATCAGTCCCTCGTTGTCCTCCTCCACCACCTGGATCTCCTGCTATGAGTCCAGGTACTTGAGCCAGTCTGGTGTAGTGCGTATGCACACACTCCGCCGCCGGGAGCGTACTACACCTGTGCAGCACTATTGCGCAGGTGCAGAATGTTCCTGGCTGTGGGAGCGGCATGCGGCCGGACAGCGCTGACTGGCTGAATTACCAGGACTCATAGCAGAAGATCCAGGTGGCGGAGGAGGACAGCGAGGGACCGAATGGCCTGAAGGGGGCTGGAGGAAGCCCCAGGTATGTATAAAACTTTACTTTTCATCCATCTCAGGTACCCTTTAATTTGTAGTCACCAAACCAAATTTTAACAACATATCAAATTATTTGATTTCATCAGCAAAGGGAGTGCATACATTTGCATAAATCAGCATCAACGCAGAATTATTTCCATCTCATTGACCATCTCTATTAGTGACACGGCTACATATCAGGCTTTATTCTTACAGCATAGATGTTATTTAATATATATAAGAGATTCCTGTGTACACATCATATATACTGTACAGTCACAATCAGATGTGTATATCTGACCTTAAAAATACAGGGACTGCTTTATTGAAGCAGCACAAGTAACTAATTTTGATTGGTTTATTTTATTTTTGTGGACTAAGCACAGCTATTACTGAGAAATAGAACATTTTATCATATTTTCTATTTTAATTAGTGGTGCTCTGGGAGACATCTCGAGCTCACTCCAACCTGAATTATCGCAAATTCTTTCTGTTTTAGGAAAGCAAATTTTTGTTTTTCTATTTTAATTACAGTTACAAATTCATTAGGAGTCGGAGTCGGTGCATTTTTTCCCGACTCCGACTCCAGGCACCCAAAATTGCCCGACTCCACGACTCCCGACTCCATGACTCCGACTCCACAGCCCTGCTCCCCGCACAGAGGACTCGCACAGACTTGGGCTTCCTGCACTTTGCATTGTTAAGACCTAATCAGAGGTGTCGGTAATTATCGTCTGGCTTACCGCTTGTTGAAGGCTTTATGAATTGACATTTGCTGACCATTTACTGACATGTGTTGGAGGTACAGCCAAGTCGGTAATTTTCCTCACTGCTCAGTAATTGCAGTTTTTCATGCGGTAACAGCCTTTATGAATTGACACTTTGCTAAGTGCTCGGGAAAGTCTGCTGTTTTCAGCAATTACCGCATGCGGGGATAGTAACTAATAGTTCACGTTTTTTCCCTGAAATGTAACAAAAACCTATTAGTTACAATCCCCACACACTGGCATCCATGAAAAAAACTGCTGCATGCACACTAACACAAACGCATGCCCAACGCAACGGATTAAATGCAAAAGGACACTAAGAGAGTAACTTTTTTTTTTAATTAAAGATTCCGTCTTGTGATCCTTTTTTGATTCCTTCAGAGATTATTTCAGGTTTGGGGGAAAGTGGACACAATTTGCAACTCACAGCCAGCGTGGGTAGATCAGAAGTTCCTTCTTATGTAGGAAATGTTTTCAACTGCGTCTATAGGCCAAGTCGCCCCACCCCTGCCCACAAGTACCACCAGCAGTCCATGTTTTGCTGGAAACTGCATATACAGTATTCACAGGTGGGATAATCAGTGTCTCAGCAGAGCCAATTAACTACCTTTTTGGATTTCCATAAAACATGCACTGTTGGTGTTACTTGAGGGCAGGGTTGGGAAGCCCTGCTTTAGGCTAATTATATGATCCTCCATGTAATGCAAAATGTGCAGTGGGTACACAAAAGGAAATGTTTAGAAAACCATATCACTGATTATCACTGGCTACAATGCCCTTCATTGGGTTCGTCTGTAAAGCAGTCAAAGGTTGAGAACATGTAAAGGAAGAATCCTTCAATAGGAAGTATGCATTTCAGGAATGCATTTATAAAGTGCCTGGTTGAGTTATGAAGTACCAGAACTAAAAAAAATAATATTGAGGAGCGCTGTAAATAAAAATTGTGAACACTTTATTTCGTTTTATACTGTAATACAGATTGATAGAAAAGATTATAAAATCTCCTCTCATGTTGTCATCTATGCATATGCTTTGCACCAACATGCACACACTACATACACACTCTGCAGAGCGTTCAGAATCCTGATGAAGACAGCTGAGGCTTGTCGAAACATGTCGATCTGAATATGCCCTGGTAACCTTGCATAGTGCATGCAAGGTTACCAGGGCATATTCAGATCTACATGTTTCGACAAGCCTCAGCTGTCTTCATCAGGATCCTGAACGCTCTGCAGAGTGTGTATGTAGTGTGTGCATGTTGCTGTGGTGCACCCTGTAAACTGTGAATATAAGCGGCATATCCACCAATAGAGGAAGCATAGCTGGAACGCATAAGACCGTTGGGACGCAAGCAAGTACATCAACCAAGATGCAATTGAGGAAGTGACATCACTGGAAACAGCCGCAGCTCCCAAGACAGCACCAGCGTGAACGGGTGAACGAACGGACTCCATCATTGCGAGCGGAGCCACCGGCCAGGACTCTGCTCTTAGGCCTCTTTTCCACAAACTGTTTCTAGGCAGTAAAATGCCTCTCAAACTCTCACAACTGCTCACTGCTGCCTGGTAACTGCTCACTGCTGCCTGGCAACTGCTTGCTCAGCACACAGCTCAACAGTTCGTGGAAAAGAGGCCTTACAGATGTCAGTTGGAAGCTGGATACAAAGGAATTTGTAAGTTAACCCTAGCAGGGCCACTGGAATTGCACTTTTTTGCATGAAACATTGGGTGTTTATAGTGGAGATACTGCTATATTTAACTATTTTAATCAAAGTGTTATAGAAGCAAGGACTTGATGGTCTTAAAAGGATAAAAAGTATTTATCTATGTAATTGTGCAACTTTTATGAAAAAAAAGTGTATTTTTGGTGAAAGACAAACCTTTTCATATTTTTTTTTTTATTTCATTCAGTTTTTATAGGGGACACCAGAACACTCTGAAGAGTGCGTATGTAGTGTGTGCATGTTGGTGCAAAGCATATGCATAGATGACAACATGAGAGATTTTATAATCTTTTCAATCAGTCTGTATTACAGTATAAAATGAAATAGTGTTCACAATTTTTATCTCCAGCGCTCTTCAATATTCTTGTTTTTAGTACTCCGCTTTGGGTGGGTAGGGGGTAGTCCCACATATTGAGGTAGCAGCAGGACAGTTAGTAGC
This sequence comes from Hyperolius riggenbachi, assembly GCF_040937935.1. Lineage (NCBI taxonomy): Eukaryota > Metazoa > Chordata > Amphibia > Anura > Hyperoliidae > Hyperolius > Hyperolius riggenbachi. The sequence continues at coordinate 175,944,912 of NC_090651.1, read as the reverse complement.
AGCGCCTATTAGCTCCCCTCACTATCTTTATTGAAGCACCACAACTGCAAGGATTTTTATTTATTTTTTTGCAGAGAACTGAAATAAATCTAAGATTGTCTACTAAAAAAACACTGAAAAGTACATTATAATTGTAACAATTGGGGAATTATTTCCGTGGTCAGCGCACAAGATGCGCGCTGACACTGCGGAAATCCTCCACAAGCGTATAAAATACAGAACCCAGCTATGGTGCTATGCACCTGTAGAGGGAAATTCTCACCGGCAGATGGAGCTGTGGAGTGCAGAGGAATAAACGCTCTGCCCTGCCACAGATGGCAGATGGGAATTGCACGAGGTGAAGCAAGATAGCCCTTGGAGAGAGAGAGAGCACAGAGACAGAATGTATGTGTGTCCTCCAATCTCACACACAACGACGAAAACCAAGTGGGAACGCAATCGCAAGAATGGCGATTGCTAATAGCGACACCAGATAGAGTAATACAGAGCAAAGGAAGAGAATAAAGACAGAACTGATAACAAACAGTAATCCAACACACAGGAGCAGACAGGACTAACTACACGCGGTCACCACACGTTAAGCGCAATAGTGACAAAGCTCGTGCGCGGCACGGTCGCCACACGAAGCGCAATAGCGACAAAGCGTACCAACCCTGACTAACAACAGAAGCACGTAAACAAAAGAGAACGTGAACGCTTGCTAAACTTTTACCACATCGAGACGACAGCAATCGTTCGTGACAGACAGACACAGGAGCAGCCAGTTGCAACCGCTGCTCTGGCTACACTCCCAGACAGAGTACAGAAGGAACCACCGCCTCTACCGCTAGGGCGAATGCGATCCCAACAGACAGAACGATCTCTTGTCGACCGCCGCTGGCGACAAGACAATCGCAACAGATAGACAGTACAAAGCAATACAGGCAACAAACAACCTGACTATGCTAACAGGAATGCTAGGGCACTCCCAAGGAACTACTCTAAGATAGCAATATTAGCAAACAGTAAGCGAAGGGTTGAGACCCCAGGTAAGTTAGCAGGAACAAACCATCATGACCAGCAAGGAATTCTGGGAGGAAATGTTTTTTATACTGCAAGCCATCAGAGGAAGCAGCTAAGCAATTTGCATGACAAGTGGATGCAAATTCCTCCCCAGAACAGCAACTCTGCAGCTTGCAGAGTGGAGACAGGTCTCTTTTCCAGGGACCTGCAGCACTCAGACCTAACAAATGGTCAAAAAGCTGTCTGCCTGTGCAGACAGCAGATCAGATCATTACAATAATCTTTTGTAAAACAGAAGGAACATGCAAGCTGCTATTCCCAAAATGTATCACGTGGGACATTCTGCGGAAGTATTTAGGATTTAGTATGAAACCCTTTTCTGTGGTGCCAAGATAATCACCAGGAAACCCCTGATTCACCGCAACTAGGCATGGGCTCACAAGTAATTGAGAGTCTAAGCACTCAAATTTATCATTTCCCCGCCGCACACCTGAGGTAATTAAAGGGAACCTTAACTGAACGGGGGAGTAAAGAATTTCACTTACCTGGGGCTATTACCAGCTCCCTGCAGCAGTCCTGTGCCCTCGGAACCGCTCTGGAATCCTCCGGTCCCCCGCTGTCACTTAGTTTCGTTTTTGACGACTCACCAGTCAGCCGGCCGCCATGCGTATTATTGGAAGCATTCCCTACCGCAATTAGCGCTGTTGCGGACAAATATACGCGTTGCCGCATTCCACACACGTAGATATGTGGCAACGCATATTTTTGTACGCGTTGCCATCCGCAACAGTGCTAATTGCAGTAGGGAATGCGTCCAATAATACGCATGACGGCCGGCCGACTGGTGAGTCATCAAAAACAAAACTAAGTGACAGCGGGGGACCGGAGGATTCCAGAGCGGCTCCGAGGGCACAGGCCTGCTGCAGGGGGCTGGTAATAGCCCCAGGTAAGTGAAACTCTTTACCCCCCGTTCAGTTAAGGTTCCCTTTAAGGCTTATTTAAACAAGGGGTTATTTACCCATAATTCCTTGGTATGTAGTGCGCTTCAAATAGCTTGCACACGTCCTATGGACGCGTTGCAAGCTTCACCACTGCGCACTTCCTTCTTCCGGCTTCAAGGAGGAAGATCACATAAGGCTTGCAACGCGTCCAATAGGACGCTTGCAAGCTATTTGGAGCACACAACATACCAAGGACTTATGGGTAAATAAGCCCTTCTTTCCCTGCAGCACACCTGAGGTAATTAAGGCTTATTTTAAATCACGAATTTGAGTGCTTAGACGCTAATTACTTGTGGGTTCATCACTGACCACAACCACTGCACTAAGCTTCCGCCCACAATTACGCTGCTGCCCATAGGTGCGTCCCTGCATACTTTAGTATGCTCGGTTGCAGTTGTGTGTGAACACCACAACTGCCACAGTAAGCCGCTGCCCCCCAATGGTGTTTCAGGTCTGTGCACATTTACAACCTTACATTAGTATATAGCACAGTCCTCGGTTGACTTCAGCCATGAAGCAACTGAGAATATTGCTTGTTATCCTTTCCACCCCCTTTGTTCTTGTAGGATTTGTTCATCTGTAGTTATCTTGTTTCATCATTTATCTTTCTCCTTACCTGTCTATCTAGGTTACTCTTTCTGAATGCTGTGGCTCTTAAAGTACATCTGAAACAAAAGTTAAAATTTGTAATTGGACATATATTGTTTTAGTTGACTTACTCCCTGACACCCCTCCTGTTTCTTGTTTTCTTTAGGGTCCTTCCCCATTCCACCACCTTTTGATATTTGACTGGCTCGGCAGACAAATAGTATGCAGGAAGTGACTGGTCATGCACAAGTAAATATAAACCCCCTATGCCCAGTAAAAAAGAATATTTGCACACGAAAGAAAGATGTACATGAGCGCTTTGTTTTATTTGGCATTCACACAGTTTAAAATTGCTTTATTACCGCTCTGTGAAATTCAAAGAGTTTTAAGGGAATGAGGGGGAGCCCTGAAGACCATAAGCAGCAGCAGGAGCGTTTGAAGAAAGTGCTTTTGCACCCCACAATTTTTATGTTAAAGTTTCTGCACACTATAGGTATTCTTTAAATGGGCTTCTGGTATGGAGTCTCATTCTCCTGGTCTTCCAAGCGCTGTATTTGTGATCCTGTAGTGGTATCACTGTTGGCATTCAGCATTTTGTGAATCTTCTTTTCTTCATCTTTCTCTGCACTTATAGAGCAATGTTGTTATTCCACTGGACTGAACAGAGGAACTTCAGCCTAAACAAACAAACATACTGTCATTAAGTTACATTAGTTATGTTAATTAAAATAGATAGGTAATATGATCTCTTACCCACCCTGTTTTAAAAGAACAGGCAAATGTTTGATTTCATGAAGGCAGCCATCTTTTTGGTTGAAAGGAGGTGACAAGGAGCATGAGACACAGTTCCAACTGTCCTGTGTGCTGATCACCCCTCCCAGTTGCTAGGCAATGTGAATAACTTCATAGGAAATCCCATCATGCTTTGCACAGCATCAGGGGAAAAAAAGCCTGTGCTTTTTTTCTTTGATGGGTGGAACTTAGCTAAAAATGCAACTAAAAATGATGCTTTGGTAAGAAAAACAAAGTTCTGATGCTGTGAAACTGTTAAAGACCAAGCCTTTTCTGTTCTGCTGAGTAGATTTTTTTTGTCCGGAGGTTCACTTTAAGGTGGCCACTAACGGTCCAATTTTTAGCGAAAGATCATTTGAGCGATGAGATTTCTGATCGGAAGAAAAATTGTTCACTACACCATCAACGAACCAATCTTTGCTTCATATCTGTCACAACGAACAACAAAATCCAAATTTTGATTTGATGAAAATCCAAGCGGACAACTATATAATCGCTAGTAATCGATTGTACCCATCAACGAAGATTATTTACAATTTCTGATTGCCCGGATGATTTTTCGCTTGAAATTGGACAGTTAGTGGCCACCTTTAGTTTTTGGGCATTGTTGGGTTGCATGTATGGATCCATGTAAGGTACTTCTGTTGGGTGCCATATTGATGTCCTTCACACTAAGCATGTGCCCACATGAAATAAAACCAAGTACAATGTAAAATGTGCAGTTGTCAAGTCCCTTACAGCGTGTAGCATACAAAAGATAATATGGTCATGAATCATGATCACAATTTTAACTACAAATCAGTGTGTCCCTTTCCAGACATATGGCATGCAGTGATTACCCCACATAAGACTTGCAGCAATTATACATAACCCCCTTATACAATGCAATAATTATCCCGCACATGTGTCAAATGATGTTCAGCTGGAAAGTTAAACACACACACCCTCCCACCCTGCTATGTACACTAGCAGCAATCATTCATATAAAGATGCATGAAAGAAAATAATGTTTTTTTAAATCATAGTGACAGTGTCGCATTAAAAAATAGATTTTTTTTGTGTGTGTGTGTATGTGTGAAGAATTGACCCCTTGTGTCACCGATTCTCTGCCTTAAAGAGACACTGAAGCGAGAATAATTCTCACTTCAGAGCTCATAGTTTGCTAAAACGCCCCTATCCCGCGGCTAAACGGGGGTCCCTTCACCCCCAAACCCCCCCCCCCCCCCCCGCAAAATCAACGACCAAATTGTTCGTAGATTTTGCTGCTGCTGGAGGCAGGGCTAACGGCTGCAGCCCTGCCTCACAGCGCGTCTATCAGCGGCGCATCGCCGCCTCTCCCCCGCCCCTCTCAGTGAAGGAAGACTGAGAGGGGCGGGGGAGAGACGGAGATACGCGCTGACAGATGCGCGTGGGGCAGGGCTGCGGCGGTTAGCCCTGCCCCAATGCGGAAGCGCTCCCCCGCTGCACGGAGGGGGATTTGGGGGTGAAGGGACCCCCGTTAAGCCGCGGGATAGCGGCGTTTTAGCAGGGGCACACATGCCCCTGCTATCTATGAGGTCTGAAGCAAGATTTATTCTCGCTTCAGACTCTCTTTAACCTTTTGGGGACCGCGGGAATACGTTTCTACGCCGCTCCTGCGGCTAATCTACTCTGACCCGGCGTTGGATCTACGCCGCCGGTTCCCCGCTTCCTCCCGCCAATCGGGTCTCCTGGCCGCCCGTAATTCGGCTGTCAATAGACAGCCGGGAAGTTAATTTATGCGTAAGGAGCCAGTTTCATTGGCTCCTTACCATGTGATCACTGTGAGCCAATCACAGTGATCACTGGGCAGAAAGCAACAAAGTTGCTTTCTCGCCTGCCCTCCCTGTCAGACTGTCAGCGATCTCTGATAGAGAGAGCTTCAGCTGCTGTGTCTGTGTCTCACAGACGGTTTTAATGTTAAAAAAAAAACTATTTTAACTATTGTACCCCTTTGATCCCCTCTGATCCCTTCCCAAACACCCATAGTGTTAGTGTAGTCTAGAGTCTGTATTGTATCAGTGTAGATCAGTGTACAAAGGAGTGTAGATAGAGATATATATATAGTGTAGGGGTAGAGAGTACAGTATATAGGAGTGGGTGTAGAGAGGAGTGTATATAGTGTAGTGTAGAGAGGAATATATATATATATATATATATATATATATATATATATATATATATATATATATATATTTTGTATATGTAGTGTAGAGAGAAGTGTATATATAGTGTATATGTAGTGTAGAGAGGAGTGTATATATACTGTATATATAGTGTAGTGTAGAGAGGAGTGTATATATACTGGATATATAGTGTAGTGTAGAGAGGAGTGTATATATACTGTATATATAGTGTAGTGTAGAGAGGAGTGTATATATACTGTATATATAGTGTAGTGTAGAGAGGAGTGTATATATACTTTATATATAGTGTAGTGTAGAGAGGAGTATATATAGTGTAGTATATACAGCACTGTATATATATTTCTGTGAAAAGTGACTGCATATAGGGGCCGTACCCATATACAGTTTGTGTATATACAGCCATTTCATAAAAAGGCAGAAATGACGAAGAGGACGTACTCTCTTCAGCAGGCGTATGAACTTATGTGCCTGTCTGATGAAAACAGCGAGGAGGTGGACAACTCTGACTCGGAGTTTGAGCCAGTCGTCGACAGCGACACCATATCCGCTGATTCAGAAATTGAGGATCAGTCCTCTCCCCAACCAAACAGCAGCGGGAGGCAGAGAGAAACTGTCGTGACAGCCAGCCAGACAAACAGCGGAGAGAGCAGAGTACCCCCTGCAAAACGCCGGCGCCGCCACACATTGATACCAGAGGACATGGCGAGTCCTGTGTGGTCACCCGCCAATTTGGAAGCAGTCGAGCAACCACCATTTACTGCCCAGGCAGGAATATCCATAGACACCTCAAATTTCTCCCCAATGGATTTCTTTCAGCTGATAATATCGGATGAGCTGTTGGGGATGATTGTGGAGCAAACAAATCTGTATGCTCAGCAGCACATCGCTGCTCACTCAGGGTCCAGTTACGCAAAGCCCGGTCACTGGAAGCCCACTACAATCCCCGAATTTAGAAAATTTTTAGGGCTTTTCCTGAATATGGGCATCACCATAAAACATCATTATAAAGACTACTGGAGCAAGGTATCCATCCATCACATGGGCATTTTCTCATGCACTATGTCCAGAACACGTTTTCTGACAATATTGCGTTTCCTGCATTTTAATGATAACGCTCAGTGTGCATCCAGTACCAGCCCAAATTTTGATCGGCTTTATAAAATCCGTCCCCTTATCAATTATTTTTCCCAAAAATTTCCCGAGCTTTACACGCCTGAAAAAGATATTTCCATCGATGAATCCCTCATACATTTCACCGGACGTCTGGCCATAAAGCAGTACATACCCTCTAAACGCACGAGGTATGGTGTCAAAATGTACAAGCTTTGTGAAAGCACCAGTGGCTATACCTGGTCATTCAGGATTTATGAGGGGAAGGACAGCCAATTAGTGCCCAGATTACATCGGCACAAATGGGAAAGTGGTGTGGGACTTAATTACCCCATTGCTAAATAATGGCTATAATCTCTACCTGGACAACTTCTACACGAGTATACGCCTTTTTAAACATCTGTTCAGCCAGAAAACCCCTGCTTGTGGTACAATGAGATCGAACCGTAAAGGCTTCCCACAGACGCTAGTCAACAAGCGCCTTGAAAGAGGAGAGTCACAATATCTTCGCAGCAATGAAATGCTGGCGGCGAAGTATAAGGACAAAAGGGGTATACATGCTGTCTACAATACATCCAGCAGCAAACGCACCAACCAGGACAGATGGTGTACAGAAGCCATTATGTATCCACGAGTACAACCAGTACATGGGAGGTGTGGACTTCAACGACCGTCTTGTACAGTCACACCTGGCCTTGCGCAAGTCAAAGTACTGGTATAAAAAGGTTGCAATTTATTTAATTCAAGTGGGCATAGTTAATTCTTGGATACTACACAAAAAGTCCACAAACAGTGGTACCTATAAGTCTTTCCTGGAGACCATAGTTATCGCACTGCTGGAACCATCAGATGAAGTCCCAAGTACAAGAAGTGATGCAGTTGCCAGACTTTCTGGGAAACATTACCCAGTAAAAATTCCACCAACCGCCTGCAAAGAATATCCACAGAAAAGATGCAGGGTTTGCTCTAAGCAGAAAAGGAGAGTACTCAGTCGATATCACTGTACAGATTGTCCTGAAAAACCTGGACTGTGTATGAAAGATTGTTTCCGGAAGTACCATTCCTCCATAAGATTTTAAATAGTTTCCCCTAAAATTCCACTAAATTTCACAAAATCAGCAGAGGTGTACCATTCCTCAACATTTTAATTTTTTCCACCCCCAAAATCCCAGCGTTTGCAAAATGCATTTTTTTTATTTAGAAATGTCAGTTATTTTGCTTTTTCATAGACATGTTATGGAGTGTAGAAGAAATTCACCCCAGAAATGATTCAGTAACTCCTTCCGAATAAAACAATATCAGATATGTGGGGCTACATTGTTTTTATAGTTAAAAGCAGTATCCAGAAAACGTTGTCTGTAATTGAGCTTTCAGAGAGCATAAATCACATGCTTGTATTTTCCAGCATAAGCCGCTCACAATGACGTCTGAGATAAAAAGTCTGTCAAATTCCCACCAAAATGACTTCATTCAGTAAACTAAACCCCCTGAGGTATCATTCGATGGGTGCATTGATCATTTTGGCTGCATAGATTATTGGTGAAATTTGAGGGACTGTATGACAACAAAATGAAGAATGCATTTTTTTAATTGAGATATGTCAGTTCTTCTGCTTTTTCACGGACATACTTTGGAGTGTAGTAGAAATTCACCCCAAAAATGATTCAGTAACTCCTTCCGAATAAAACGATATCAGATATGTGGGGCTACATTGTTTTATAGTTAAAAGCAGTATCCAGAAAACGTTGTCTATAATTGAGCTTTCAGAGCGCATAAATCACATGCTTGTATTTTCCAGCATAAGCCGCTTACAATGAAGTCTGAGGTAAAAAGTCTGTCAAATTCCCGCCAAAATGACTTAATTCAGTAAACTAAACCCCCTGAGGTATCATTGGATGGGTGCATTGATCATTTTGGCTGCATAGATTATTGGTGAAATGTGTGACAACAAAATAAAAAATGCATTTCATTCCATCAAGTTTCACCAATAATCCATGCAGCCAAAATGATCAATGCACCCATCGAATGATACCTCAGGGGGTTTAGTTTACCGAATGCAGTCATTTTGGCGGGAATTCGACAGACTTTTTACCTCAGACTTCATTGTAAGCGGCTTATGCTGGAAAATACAAGCATGTGATTTATGCTCTCTGAAAGCTCAATTATAGACAACGTTTTCTGGATACTGCTTTTAACTATAAAAACAATGTAGCCCCACATATCTGATATCGTTTTACTCGGAAGGAGTTACTGAATCATTTCTGGGGTGAATTTCTACTACACTCCAAAGTATGTCCGTGAAAAAGCAGAAGAACTGACATAGCTCAATTAAAAAAATGCATTTTTCATTTTGTTGTCATACATTCCATCAAATTTCACCAATAATCTATGCAGCCAAAATGATCAATGCACCCATCGAATGATACCTCAGGGGGTTTAGTTTACTGAATGCAGTCATTTTGGCGGGAATTCGACAGACTTTTTACCTCAGACTTCATTGTAAGCGGCTTATGCTGGAAAATACAAGCATGTGATTTATGCTCTCTGAAAGCTCAATTATAGACAACGTTTTCTGGATACTGCTTTTAACTATAAAAACAATGTAGCCCCACATATCTGATATTGTTTTATTCGGAAGGAGTTACTGAATCATTTCTGGGGTGAATTTCTACTACACTCCAAAGTATGTCCGTGAAAAAGCAGAAGAACTGACATAGCTCAATTAAAAAAATGCATTTTTCATTTTGTTGTCATACATTCCATCAAATTTCACCAATAATCTATGCAGCCAAAATGATCAATGCACCCATCGAATGATACCTCAGGGGGTTTAGTTTACTGAATGAAGTCATTTTGGCGGGAATTTGACAGACTTTTTACCTCAGACTTCATTGTAAGCGGCTTATGCTGGAAAATACAAGCATGTGATTTATGCGCTCTGAAAGCTCAATTTTAGACAACGTTTTCTGGATACTGCTTTTAACTATAAAAACAATGTAGCCCCACATATCTGATATCGTTTTATTCGGAAGGAATTACTGAATCATTTCTGGGTTGAATTTCTACTACACTCCAAAGTATGTCCGTGAAAAAGCAGAAGAACTGACATATCTCAATTAAAAAAATGCATTTTTCATTTTGTTGTCATACATTCCATCAAATTTCACCAATAATCTATGCAGCCAAAAGTATTAGTGCACCCATCGAATGATACCTCAGGCGGTTTAGTTTACTGAATGAAGTCATTTTGGCGGGAATTTTAATATTTCAGTAGATTAGAGCTTCAAGAAAGTGATGTACACTAGCATTGTCGCTTTTGTTCACTGAAAAGCTAAGTTACACAGTTTTTCACAATCCCTACAATGTACCTAATATGTAAATATTTTGCATTTTTTCTCCATATATGCATAGGAAACACATGAAATAATAGATTTTAAAAAGAATTTATGTTTTAATGCAAGATATTTACACATCTTTGGTTGAACATTTCAGACAAGTACATTTTTGAACACATTTTTTGTGCAATTTTCTCATTAAAAAACAATAAAACGCCAACATTCACATAATTAAGTGGTATAGAAAAAAAGCCCTATTTGTCCTGAAAAAAACAATATCTCATTTGTTTGGATAGACTAAAAACTGAGTAAGATATTTAAACTCAAACAAAATGCTCTGGTCCTTAAGGGGGTTTTATGTGCTGGTCCTGAAAAGGTTAAAGCAGTGTTCCCCAACCCTGTCCTCAAGGCCCATCAACCGTGCATGTTTTGTGGAAATCCACAGAGGTAGTTAATCAGCTGTGCTGAGACGCTAATTACCCCACCTGTGCATGTTTTTGGTTTTCTGCAAAACGTACTGCTGGTGGGCCTTGAGGACAGGGTTGGGGAACTCTGCCTTAAAGGGGTTCTGTGGGGGTTGTGGAAGAGAAAAACTGACACTTACCTTGGGCTTCTATCAGCCCCGTGCAGCGGTAATGTCCCACGACGTCCTGCTCCCATCCGCCGTTCCCCGCAGCCGGCACCGGGCTATTATTTGTCTGACATACAGACGAATAATGCGTGTTGCCGTGCCTCCTCTCGCGTCATCTGAGGCTTACTGCGCAGGCGCAGTACAACGGAGCCTTGTACTGCGCTTGCGCAGTAAGCTTCCGATGACGCAGGCGGAAGCGAGCGGGTGCGCGGCCACTCTAGCGCAGCCGCAGTTGGATCCCATGCCGCTTAGACCGGGGCCGGCGGCGGAGAACGGCAGATGGGAGGAGGACGGCGTGGGACATTACCGCTGCACGGGGCTGATAGAAGCCCAAGGTAAGTGTCCGGTTTTCTCTTGCACATCCCCCACAGAACCCATTTAAAGGACAACTGTAATGAGAGGGATAATGGAGGCTGTTATATTTATTTCCTTTTAAGCAATACCAGTTGCCTGACAGCCCGGCTGATCTATTTGGCTGCAGTAGTGTCTGATTAACACCAGAAACAATGTCAGGAACACCTGATCTGCATACGCTTGTTGATGGGGTTTATGGCTAAAAGTAGGAGAGGCAACGGATCAGCAGGATAGCCAGGCAACTGGTATTGCTTAAAAGGAAATAAATATAACAGCCTCCATATCCCTCTTATTACAGTTGTCCTTTAAAGGGGACCTGAGGTGAGAGGTATATGGAGGGTGACAAGTTTGTTTCTTTTTAAAGGATACCAGAGCCCAAATTAATGGGCTCACAGGCAAAGTGATGCCCCCCCCCCCCCCCCCCCTTGGCTGACCAGGAAGAGGGTGCCGGAGGGCATTTAGGAGGATTGGAGGGGGAGAATGGGGCGAGCGGTTAGCCTCAGGACAGCTCACCATACACACCTGCTCCCCTCTCAATTTGGGCTCCGGTATCCTTTAAATAATGCAAATTGCCTGGCGGTCCTGCTGATCCTCTGCCTCTAAAGGCTCATACACACATCAGACTATAGTCTTTGGAAAATGAAAGATCACAGACCAATCCTACCACCCTTCATGTAGTATGAGAGCCATAACTTCACAGTCTTTTCTATGGAGCTGAACTCCCCATCAGAAAAAAATTCTTTGCAAGATGCTGCACACACAGATGCTGTACAGACACAAAAGATCAGTATCTGCAAAAGATATGTTCCTGCCAAAGATCCGTTCCTGCAAATTGCATTCATAGTCTATGAGATCTGCAGATCATCATACACACATTGTTTAACTGACATTCATCTGCAGATCAGACAATCATCTGCAGATCTGAAGAACCATCCTGGTGGATCTGATCTGCAGATGAATGTCTGTTAAACAAGGTGTGTATGATGATCTGCAGATCTCATAGACTATGAATGCATTTTGCAGGAACAGATCTTTTGCAGGAACAGATCTTTTGCAGATACTGATCTTTTGAATGTCTACAGCATCTTTGTGTGCAGCATCTTGCAAAGATTTCTGTCTGATGGGGAGTTCAGCTCCATAGAATAGACTGTGTAGGTATGGCTCTCATACTACATGGAAGGGGGTAAAATTGGTCTGTGATTTTTCATTTTCCAAAGACTATGGTCTGATGTGTGTATGAGCCTTAATACTTTAAGCCATAGACTCTGAACAAGCAGGCATATCAGATGTCTATGACAAATCTGTTAAGATTAGCTGCATGCTTGTTTCCGGTATGTGATTCAGACCCTATTGACCAGACAGATCAGCAGCACTGCTATAGAAATGGTATTGTTTAAAAGGAAATAAAGCAGCTTCCATAGGTCTCACAACTTGGGTTCGTTTTTAGATTCATGGACTACCTGTAATGGTTCCACACATAGCGATGGGATATAGATGCATCAAAATGTTGTTGCCTAGCATTGCATCTATACAGCACTGAGGTCCCCAAACTGTGCGCCCTAGCAATCAATCGCATCCAATCATTAGACGCACGGCTGGCAATAATTGTATGCTACATGACCAGCTATTGATGAAACATGGCATATATGGTATCATTTTAACTGGGACGAGCCAAATAATAATGTATTTTGAGGGGATTTAAAACACTTTGTGGCCCTTGTCATGTAAAAATTAGGAAACATGAAAAAAAGTGTACATTTTTACATTTACACCTAATTTTCCTCAATAAATTGCCTTTGAAATTAACACTTTAAAAAAAATTACCCAAAGAAAGCCTAGATTGTCCTGAAAAAAAATGTATCCCTTTGACGGCATAGGTAAAAAGTTATTGCTTTATCAATAGCAGAACAGCTGACATGTCAGAATTGTCAGGTACCTTAAAGTAACACAAACACTGGTTCGCACGACAGCCGGGGGCCCCGGGCTCTTTCACTGGCTAAGGCCCCCAAACCACCATGCGATGCCTAGAGAGAAGTGCGGGTGAGCCCTGGACCTCTCGCCACCAGAGAATTCACCCCCACTGCCTCTGAACTGAATGCTAACTGCTAACTTTATTTGGTCAGCAGGTGCCAGTCAGCCAATCAGGTGTATAACAGTAGACTTGATGGCTGACTGGTACCTGCTGACCAAATAAAGGTAGGAAATTGCTTTAGGTGTGTGTGTGTGTGTGCACCATCCCCCCCCCCTCCAGTGCCCCCTGTGTCCCTCATTGATTATGGGCGACAAGGTGTGTCAGTGTCAGCTGTTCCTCCCCTCTGCCAGTCCTTAAAGGGATCTAAGCAGCTCCTGGCTTCAAATAGCTGAAAGGGCTTCCATGTTTCAGAAGCTCAACCCCATGCTACTTTTCCACTGCCATTATCCAGGCTAGGTGTGAAATTCTTCAAGTGTGACTGTTTTCTGTTTGAAGTACAATGGGGGTTTGTTTGAGGTCAATTAAGTCTAATGAGGTGATTTCTTATCTGCCTTCCATCATCTGTTGCTCTCCATCCATCCACAAGTCCTTTCACTGATGGAAGAGGTGCCTATTTTAACCCTTAAATGTAAAAAGATGAGGTAAAATTAATTTTTTTCTTTTTTAATAAACCACATTTTTAGAATGCATTTTTAATTTGCTATAGAGCTGCCCTGGGTGTTAAAAATGATGTTCGGTTCACTTTAATTCCACCCCCTCATCTTGCAGCTTTAATTCCAGATATGATTAACTGCACACAGCGCACAGGGGAGCTGCTCTGTGTGCAGGCTTGTGGTAATTGAGTTCGGATATCCTTTTGACACTGAAGAGAGGAGGATGGTGCTGCGACAGTCACAGCACCAGTAATAAAACAGGACTAAGGGTTCTTTTACACTTGAAGAGAACCAGAGACGAAGAACCCTCATGTATTTTACCATATAAATCAGTGGGAACATGACAGTAAACACCTAATCTGCTCTTTGTTTCATTGTTCTCTGTTTAATCTGACTGTTATCACCTCTGATAAGAATCCCCGACTGAGCATTCAGTCTGGCTTTGCTACTGAATGATTATAGCTGAGTCTGTCTTCTCTGGTGTCTTTTCAAGCCCAAGCTGCCCCCTTGTGGCTCTGCTATAATGACTCAGCTATAATCATTCCCGGCAAAGCCAGACTGAATGCTCAGTCCGGGATTCTTATCACAGCTGATAACAGACACTTTTAGCAGTGAGGATCAAATGGAGAGCAGGGTAGGGGTTTTCTCTAATGTTCCCACTGATATATATGGTAAAATACATGAGGGTGCTTCGTCTCTGGTTCACTTTAAGGCATTGGTATGTGTTAGTGTGCTTTAGTATGTTTTGGTACGCATTTTTTTCTATACCAGTGCATTGTGAAAAAGATTTCAGTTAAAACGTGTATGTATAGTGGGAACTGTTCCATAGGAAAACATGGGCATTACTTTGAAAATCAATTTTCTTCCAGTTATAACTGAGAGCAACTGATTAAGTGTAAAAGAGGCCTAAAATATATTTGGGGGGAAAGCCAGGTTAGGGTACTTTAAGGGCTAAAAACCCCAGAACCTGAAGTTATTAATGAATCCCAACTGATCTGAGGATCACGGTCTTTGTACTGAAGGCAGTTTGCTTCTATATCGTTGCTTTGTAATATTAGAGGTGGTTAAACCTATTTATTTATTTATTTATTTTTTAATTCTCAGCTCAAGAAGGGAGTTTAATGAAAATGTTTTTCCTACAACATTTGTCATTCTTTATAAACCAAAATTCCAACTGGCATTTGTTTTTACTGACTTTTTGGCCTCTTTCACAGTGCGATGTTGCGGTTTGATACGTTGTTAAAGTCTCACCGCAACTCGCGCAAAAAGTCGCACCGCATCGTTACTAACGCATACAGCACATACAGTACTAAATACAGGCAATGCAAAGTATATCTCCAAATCATTAATGAGCATGTCCACTGCAGCTAATAACGCGTATAATGCACAGCATGCAGCACTGTATAATATTGCTACACGTTACACACAAACGCAACGTGTGCACTGTGAATGTCGCATAGACTTCCTATTGCTGTGCATTTGTCTGCATTGAAACATTTTCTAACGTGCGACTTTAACGTCGCAATGTGAAAGAGGCCTTTGTCTTGTATTTAGTGTATGTGTGTATGTCTCTTGTTCATTAACCTTCTTGCCGGTTATCCCGAGCTCAGCTCGGGGTAACCTGCGCAGAAGGATTTCTCCTGCCCCGCTGGGCCAATTTTCAATTTTTTTTTTTACTGCACGCAGCTAGCACTTTGCTAGCTGCGTGCATATTCCGATCTTCGCCGCTACCCGCCGTGCCCCCCCCCCCCTCCAGACCCCTTGTGCAGCCTGGCCAATCAGTGCCAGGCAGCGCTGAGAAGTGGATCGGGATTCCCTCTGACGTCCCGACGTCCATGATGTCATCCCGCCCTGTCGCCAAGGCGACCGGGGTAGCCCAGCCAGGAAATCCCGTTCTGAACGGGATTTCCTGCTTACTCTGATCGCCGAAGGCGATCGGAGTGGGTAGGGGGATGCGGCTTGTCAGCGGCTATCATGTAGCGAGCCCTGGGCTCGCTACGTGATTTAAAAGAAAATTTTTTTTTTTTAAAAAGTGCTGTGCTGCCCCCTTGCTGTCAGAATTGGAACGGCAAGGGGGTTAAAGTCACACATGGGCAGTTCATTTTTAATGGTCCTCAGGTCAAAAACGCCAAAACATTCTATGTTTGTGATGACTTTTATGGTGGCCATACATGGTACAATTTTTTCATCCAATCTTACCATTTTCTGTGTAGTATAAGGGTAAATTAAGTGAATATACTGAAAGGGTAATTTAGGCAATTCCTTATATTACATAGAATTGGTAAGATTGGATGAAAAAATTGTACCATGTATGGCCACCATTAGACTGATACTTTCCTTTGTTCCAAGTCAGCTCCAGTAGGTTGCTACTAAAACGATCAGTCATTTATAAATGTGCATGGCGCAGCCTGTGCAGGACTAACCAATATTTCCCTGCATATTCATTTGCTCAGACATCGTTTCAGTGGTTTCCGATTGGACTGTAGAAGAAAATGCTTCCAGTCTGATTATTTTGAGTGTATTTCGGAATGATGGTAGTTTTACTCTTCAAATGTTTTATTGCGTTTTGCGATCTGTTTCCGTTTGTATACAAATCACAAAACAAGGACATCAGGCGACTTGGCAGCCAATCGACCATCTGATTCGATTATTATAATTGGATGAAAATCGGTGCCCCCAAGAGAATGCTCGATCGACCATCGATTGGACATGCTGCAAGAAGTAGGACCAATATGCTTGATCGGGTGCATGACGGTTACGCGTGTGATATCAAGACGAACGCTATGGAACCCCCGGCACTGCCCCACCTAGAGTAAAATGTGCCCCATGCACACGTGTAAAATGTGCTCTGGCAACCACATGGGAGCGCAGAGCCAGCGGCAGACACAAACAAGTAAAGTATACTGCATGGGGCACATTTTACATTTGGGAGACAGCTCTGATACCGTTGAGGTGGTAGATGAGGCGTCACAAGGTCGATTCCTGAGAAATGTAATTCTGTAATCAATTGGGAATTGGCCTGCGGTTTATGGGCAGGCAACAAATCTCTCTCCGATCAGATTCAAAAAAAATATCGATCTCTTGGTCAATCTGCCCAAACTTCATCTGATGTAAGGGCACCTTTATACTAGTGAGATCCTGTTGCAATTTGGTTTTTCCTGATTGCATGTCCTGCATGTTGCATTTTTGAACGTTTGTACTTTTCTTCCTAGAGCACAGTTAAAATCACAGAAAAATCACATTTGCGATTTGCAATGTAAAACAGTCCTAAATATTGACTTATATGTCAAAGTCCTAAGGATCCTCTGGATATTATGTACTTACAATTTTATTAGTATTTTGAATAAGAACACCTTTGTGGCATTGATAATGCTATCAGGATTGCTTAGCAGGTTATTTATATATTTTTAAAGCTCACTTTTTGCCCCTTAGCATTGCTCATAGGTAAGAGTAGTGCCAGGTTTGTCTGATTCTCTGACATGTACCCCAGCATGCTCATCAGATGTGTACTGTGTGTGGGAAAGCAATGTTTTCTGTCTAATCCTGCCTAAAATTCTATCAATTTAGGTGTAAGGCCCCATTCACACTCAGAAACGCAAAACGCAGGTGATATTTGCAGGAGTGATTTTTTTTTTCCCCCGCGATTTTCATGCAGAAAAATCACTGAACACTGTGGCGATTTTGTCGTGATTGCATAAAGCATTTCTATAGCACTGAACCGTGATCGCCGGGAAATCGGCTGAAAATGGTGCAGGCGACGCGTTTGCGTTTCGTGTTTTTGTCAGTTTTGGGCCGATTTGCGTTAATTAGCGCAAATCGCCCAAGTAAGAACTGGCCCATAGGTTTTCTTTACACTAGCGCTTTTAAAAATCGCTGGCATTTGAGCGTTTTGCCGAAATCACGGCAAAACGCTCAAGTGTAAATGGGCCCTAAGGGGTCAAAAGATGGAAAAAGCTGCCATATAACACCTATCATCATTAAAGAGGAACTCCAGCCTGAACAAACATACTGTCAGTAAGTTACATTAGTTATGTTAATTAAAATAGGTAATGTAATCTCTTACCCACACTGTTTTTTAAAAGCACAGGCAAACGTTTGATTTCATGATGGCAGCCATCTTTTTGGTTGAAAGGAGGTGACAGGGAGCATGAGACACAGTTCCAACTGTCCTGTGTGCTGAGCACCTCTCCCAGTTGCTAGGCAACGTGAAAAACAACATAGGAAATCCCAACATGCTCTGCACAGCATCAGGGAAAAAAAAGCCCGGGTTTTTTTTCTTTGATGGGTGGAGCTTAGCTAAAAATTGCAGCTAAAAATGATGCTTTGGTAAGAAAAAACAAAGTTCTGATGCTGTAAAACTGTTAAAGAAACACCAAGCCTTTGCAGTTCTGCTGAGTAGATTTTTAGTCCAGAGGTTCACTTTAACTTTGCACTCCAAAATTTACACATATAGCAAAGCTTTAACACAGTCAGGCCTGGTGCACACCAAAAACCGCTAGCAGATCCGCAAAATGCTAGCAGATTTTGAAACGCTTTTTCTTCTTTTTCTGTAGCATTTCAGCTAGCGTTTTGCAGTTTTGTGTATCGGTTTTGGTGTAGTAGATTTAATATATTGTTACA
Source organism: Hyperolius riggenbachi (assembly GCF_040937935.1). NCBI lineage: Eukaryota > Metazoa > Chordata > Amphibia > Anura > Hyperoliidae > Hyperolius > Hyperolius riggenbachi. Next base: position 175,926,689 of record NC_090651.1, on the reverse strand, counting down.
GTAAAGCTGTTACTGAACAGCTTCTGTAACAAAAACGCCGGCAAAACCACTCTGAACAGGCGTTTTTTCAGAGCGGTTTGCGTTTTTCCTATACTTAACATTGAGGCAGAAACGCATCCACAATCCAAAAAATGCCTCACCCCGGGAGTATGCGTTTCTGCAAAACGCCTCCCGCTCTGGTGTGCACCAGCCCATTGAAATACATTACCCAAGCATATCCGCAGCCGCAAGCGGATCGCAAAACGCAGCCGAACCGCTCTGGTGTGCACTAGGCCATAGAAAGGATTCTCATTGGTTCTCAGCGAAGATTCCAGTTTCTTCTGCATACCAATAGTAGCCTGATGCTTTTGGTGAAGCTTTGGCATCAGTATAATGGTGTTTCTAGCGGGTAGAGGAACACGAATGTGACAATGGCAGGTACGAAGAGGGTGGTAATGCGAAACCCAGATCGGAAAGACCAGATCAAAAACTGATGCCAATCGTAAGAAACGAATCTGTTTAAACAGAAAACTGATCAGTTTTTCATCTGGTACAGTTTGAATGCAGCCAAACACTGCTGCAGTGTTTTGCCCACTAATATCTATTTTAACTATGCTAGGATTTGTTATTTCTGCCTGTGTTACAAGTTGCTGTGCATGTAAATTTTGGAGTTCAAAGGCTTAATGTGTGATATTTGATTTGGTCATACCCCTTTAACACCTGCCCTTGATTGATTGTTTGAGATCTCTGGAAGATGAGCCCAGCTTCATTTCCGCATGAGTACAGCTGCCACATTACTCTACTTTTGAACTATTTTTCCACCAGTGGTTTTACATTTTACTACTAACAAAGTAAAGATAACTCAAGTGTTTTAAACTTTTATAGATTTTCTGTGAGGCCATTTGTTCTAATACAAGTTAATAAAATACATTATAACACAGGCTAGCCAGTAATTTTTTATTTTATTTATTTTATTTATTTTTTAATAAAAATGGTGACCTAGTACAGTATCCTAACCAGCAAGAAATGCATTTGCTTGTTGCCCTTCTGCTTTTTAATTATTTACACCAAAGGACATAGAAAAGCAAAAACGTAGGAAATATGTCTGGGGCTCCAGCTGATCACATCACGAAAAGTTTTGCAGTCCACTGAAAACGACATGCGTAGTGTTGGTAATATGTTGCACTGTAGCTGAATTCCTAGGTCTTGAGTAGTGTAAGTACAATTCAGGTTTGTATATACAGTGAATAGAGGTGTGTGTATGTATGTATATGTATATATATATATATATATATATATATATATATATATATATATATATTCATTTTGTACATTACCACAATACCACAATACATTTTAAATGAAATCACTCGGGTGCAAACTTCCAGCTTTAATTCAGTTGGGTTAAAAGTAATTGATCAATTGGCTCAAAGGCTATTTCATGTGCAGACGTGGGCAAGTCTGTCGTTATGTCATTATCAATTAAGCAGATAAAAAAACCTGAAGTTGATTTGAGGTGTGGTGCTTGCATGTGGACAATTTCTCTATGAACAGACAACATGCGGTCAAAGGAGCTCTCCATGCAGGTGAAAAAAGCCATCCTTAAAGTACTGCTTACCCTCTTTTCCCCACCCCTTCAACTTTTAATATTGTTTTATTGCTGGTGCTGCGACTAGCACACCGCACCAACCTCCCCCCTCCTGTGCCCACTCTGACCCCCGTTCTGCTCAAAGTCTTCGACTGAGGCAGAATGTCAGATATCATCGTAATGTCAGATATATTAAGTGACAGTTCTTCCTCCCCGCTGTGTGCACATAACTCCGCCCCCAACACCTGCGGCTTTAGATCCTTGTGTTACTCTGCACAAACCGAGCAGAGGAGCTGTGCTGTGTGCGCACCTGTGATAATTGAGATCGGGTATTCTTCCGACCTTAATTAACATGAACCCACACACTCCCTGTGTGCAGTGAAACACATATAGAGCTAAAGCGGCAGGTGGAGGGGGCAAAGTTATGTGCTTACAGCGGGGAGGAAGACCTGTCACTTCCTCCCCGATAATATATGTTGTTAGAACGGGTCACAAGGGGGTGCTGGAGGGGGAAGGATGGTGCTGTGAAAGTCACGCAACACCAGTAATAAAATCATTTCAGAGTAAAATCCCTACCAGGTCAGCAGTACTTTAAGCTGTTAAAACAGAAAAAAGCCCATCTGAGAGAGTGCTACAATATTATGCATAGCAGAATCTATAGTTTTGTATCCTGAGAAAGAAAGCAAGCGCTGGTGAACTTGGCAACACAAAGAGACCTGGATGTCCATGGAAGACAACAGTGGTAGACTATCGCAGAATCATTTCCATGTTGAAGAGACCCCCTCTCACTACAGCCAACCAAGTGAACAACATTCTCCAGGGGGTTGGCATATCGATATCCAAATCTACCATCAAGAGAAGACTGCATGAAAGTAAATACAGAGCGTGCACTGCAAGGTGCAAGGCGATCATAAGCCTCAAGAATAGAAAGGCTAGATTGGACTTTGCTAAAGAACATCTCAAAAAAAGCCAGCACAGTTCTAGAAAAACATGCTTTGGACAGATGAAACCAAGATCAACTTCTACTAAAATGATGGCAAGAAAAAAATTATGGAGAAGGCGTGGAACAGCTAATTATTGAAAGCATACCACATCTGTAAAACATGGTGGAAGCAGTGTGATGGCTTAGGTGTACATGGCTGCCAGTGGCACTGGGACACTAGTGATGATATAACACAGGACAGAAGCAGCCAAATTCTGAGTTGTTCAGAGATGTACAGTCTGCTTAAATCCAGCTAAATGCAGTCAAATTGAGTGAGTGGCGTTTCATGAGACAGATGGACAATGACCCAAAACATAAAGCCAAAGCAACCCAAAAGTTTATTAACCGGTTCAGCACCGCAGTGCCGAAAATCTCATGCATCTGATCAACGTTCACCTCCCATTCTTCGCCTATAACTTTATTGCTACTTATCACAATGAATTGATCTAGATCTTGTTTTTTCTGCCACTAATTAGGCTTTCTTTGGGTGCTACATTTTGCTAAGAATTATTTTTTTCTAAATCCATTTTAACAGGAAGATTAAGAAAGAAATTTAAAAAATTCATTATTTCTCAGTTTTTGGCCATTATAGTTTGAAATTAATATAAGCTACCGTAATTAAAACTCATGTATTTTATTTGCCCATCTCTCCCGGTTATTACACCGTTTAATTGATGTCCCTATCACAATTTATGGTGCCGATATTTCATTTAGAAATAAAGGTGCATTTTTTCAATTTGTGTCCATCACTATTTATAAGCTTATAATTTTAAATAATATAATAACATACTCTCTTGACATGCATATTTAAAAAGCTCAGACCCTTGGGTAACTATTTATTTATGTTTTTGTTTTTTTTTAATTGTATTTTTTTTTTAAATAAAATATGTATGTGGGTAATTTTTTTTGTGTTGGAGGGAAACTCTCTTTCTATCTCCTATCTATCTATCTATCTATCTATCTATCTATCTATCTATCTATCTATCTATCTATCTATCTATCTATCTATATCTCTCTCTCTCTCTCTCTCTCTCTCTCTATATATATATATATATATATATCTATATATATATATATATCTATATATCTATATATATATCTATATATATATCTATATATATATATCTATCTATCTATATATCTATCTATCTATATCTATCTATATATATATATCTATATATATATATATATATCTATATATATATATATCTATATATATATATATATATCTCTATATATCTATCTCTATCTCTCTCTCTCTCTCTCTCTCTCTCTCTCTCTCTCTCTCTCTCTCTCTCTCTCTCTCTCTCTCTATCTATATATATATATATATATATATATCTCATTCATATATATATATATACAGTGGAGGAAATAATTATTTGACCCCTCACTGATTTTGTAAGTTTTTTTCTTTTGACGAAGAAATGAAAAGTCTCAGAACAGTATCATTTCAATGGTAGGTTTATTTTAACAGTGGCAGATAGCACATCAAAAGGAAAATCGAAAAAATAACCTTAGATAAAAGATAGCAACTGATTTGCATTTCATTGAGTGAAATACGTTTTTGAACCCTCTTACAATAAAAGACTTAATGCTTAGTGGAAAAACCCTTGTTTGCAAGCACAGAGGTCAAACGTTTCTTGTAATTGATGACCAAGTTTGCACACATTTTAGGAGGAATGTTGGTCCACTCCTCTTTGCAGATCATCTCTAAATCCCTAAGGTTTCAAGCCTGTCTCTGTGCAACTCTGAGCTTGAGCTCCCTTCATAGGTTTTCTATTGGATTAAGGTTCGGAGACTGACTAGACCACTCCATGACCTTAATGTGCTTCTTCTTAAACCACTCCTTTGTTGCCTTTGCTGTATGTTTTGGGTCATTGTCGTGCTGGAACACCCATCCACGACCCATTTTCAGTTTCCTGGCAGAGGGAAGGAGGTTGTCGTTCAGGATTTCACGATACATGGCTCCGTCCATTTTCCCGTCAATGCGATTAAGTTGTCCTGTGCCCTTAGCAGAAAAACACCCCCAAAGCAAAATGTTTCCACCCCCATGCTTGACGGTGGGGACGGTGTTTTGGGGGTCATAGGCAGCATTTTTCTTCCTCCAAACACAGCGAGTTGAGTTAATGCCAAAGAGCTCTATTTTGGTCTCATCAGACCACAGCACCTTCTCCCAGTCACTCACAGAATCATTCAGGTGTTCATTGGCAAACTTCAGACGGGCCTGCACATGTGCCTTCTTGAGCAGGGGGACCTTGCGAGCCCTGCAGGATTTTAATCCATTGCGGTGTAATGTGTTTCCAATGGTTTTCTTGGTGACTGTGGTCCCTGCTAATTTGAGGTCATTCACTAACTCCTCCCGTGTAGTTCTAGGATGCTTTTTCACCTTTCTCAGAACCATTGACACCCCACGAGGTGAGATCTTGCGTGGAGCCCCAGAGCGAGGTCGATTGATGGTCATTTTGTGCTCCTTCCATTTTCGAACAATCGCACCAACAGTTGTCACCTTCTCTCCCAGCTTCTTGCTAATGGTTTTGTAGCCCATTCCAGCCTTGTGCAGGTCTACAATTTTGTCTCTGACATCCTTGGACAGCTCTTTGGTCTTTCCCATGTTGGAGAGTTTGGAGTCTGCTTGATTGATTGATTCTGTGGACAGGTGTCTTTTATACAGGTGACTAGTTAAGACAGGCGTCCTTAATGAGGGTGACTAATTGAGTAGAAGTGTCTAACCACTCTGTGGGAGCCAGAACTCTTAATGGTTGGTAGGGGTTCAAAAATTTATTTCACTCAATGAAATGCAAATCAGTTGCTATTATTTTTTTCGATTTTCCTTTTGATGTGCTATCTGCCACTGTTAAAATAAACCTACCATTGAAATGATACTGTTCTGAGACTTTTCATTTCTTTGTCATTGGACAAACTTACAAAATCAGTGAGGGGTCAAATAATTATTTCCTCCACTGTATATATATATGTATATATATATACTGTATATATATATGTATATATATATATATATATATATATATATATATATACGTCCATCTTCAATCATAAAGTGCATTCCAAAAGGGAATCCCCTTAATAGTTCACAAAAAAAAGTATTTATTTTTATTTGTGTTTGTTGGTTGTGTGTGTATATAGGTATAAAGGAGAGCTCTGAATGATCCATCTCTCATCATGGGACCTAAAGTGGTGTCTAAAGATACTACAGAATGTTTACCTGCTGGTTGCCGTACCTGGTGCTCTATGGACCTTCCTTACAAAACTTTATTTAGGATTCACAGGATCCTACAGTTTTTTTGTGAACTATTAGGGCCCGTTTCCACTAGTGCGACGCGATTTCGCCCGCATTCCGACGCTTGTAAAAACGCATGCGGATGCGTTTCCGCATGCGTTTTACCCGCGATTTCGCGTGCGATTTCGCATGGCAGGGTGCCATGCGAAATTAACCATGACACTGCCAGGGCAAAATAACATTGAAAAAGGTGCGAAATCGCATGCGAAATCGCGGGTAAAAACGCATGTAACAAACGCATGCGTTTTTACTATTAAATACATTAGCGGCGATTCGCACGGATTCCCGACGCAGGCGAAAACTGTGGGTCCCGCCGTGCAGATTTGGCCCGCCGCCAAATCGCTCCCGCACGCCGCACATGTGGAAACAGCCCCATCCACTAACATGAAGTATGCGAATCCGCATGCAGTGCCCGCATGCGGATTCGCCCTAGTGGAAACGAGCCCTTAAAGGGATTCCCTTTTGGAATGCACCTTATGATTGAAAATGGACGCTGATCTATATAGTTCCCTTTTGTATGGTGTATGGATGCTGATCATGTGCCCCCCCGTATATAAAGACTCATATTTATTTTTATTCTTATTCCTCTTTTTTCTGTTATTTATTTTGCAAACTTATTTCTGTACATTTGTACTTTTTCGTATATGATGATAAATCTGTTGGAGTCCAGTGCATACAGTGTGATTTCATGTCTGCATTGGCTTCAGATATGTGGAAATATTAATATGCACTCTTATCATTTTATGTCTGCCATAGACCCTTGCCTGGTCCTTTTTGACCTGAGACCTCTTTTGTGTATTCTTTATTAATGCCCCGATATATATGCATTTCATTGTATGGTAAATACTTTAGCTTTATTGAACATAGTTTTTAATCTTTTTTGCCACTGCATTCATATTTATGCGCTCTACTGTGTATTTATACACAGTGGCAACGCTAATCATGCATAGCGCATCCCTAGGCTTAGGTTTGCCCTGGGGCCACCGTAGTTCATTTGCTGTGCGCTCCGGTGTGGTCTTTCACGCTGTGTAGCGCACCAGCATAGGCATCCTTTTGGCTCTTCCTCTGACTAGTGGGCCACCGTAGCTAAGCCCCAGCGCGCATTACCTGGACACTTCCGGGCTTGCGCTGAAGGACATCTGCCGCCCAGCCATACGTGGCTCTGTGCGCCTCACTCAACCGGAAGTGTTCTGGCAAATTTACCGGAGCGATCCTCACACATGCAGCTAATCTTTATCATGCAGTGGCTAATTATGTCATTGATTTTGGATATATAAGCATCACAATACCCCACAATCCTCAGCTCCTGATGAAGTGATCACGCCACGCGTGGAGCCTCCTCATGCCTCCCTCAGCCTGAGTTCCTTATCATACAGCTGGTCATCTTGTGGAGTTCTGGGCCGGTACAGTATGCCTAACCACTTGGTAGTTATACAACGTTCCACTGCATGTCTGCCTATCATTATTTGACCATTTTTTTTATACTTTATTAATAACATGTCTATGAGCATATGCCTATTTGCACTTCAGATCATGGATTCTTTTCCTTAACTCCTCAAGCACTTGCACCTTATTTTGCTTTGCTCCTAGTGCATGACCCGGGTCTCCATTCTTTAATCGGGGCTCTTGTTGAACCTCAAGTTAAAGTGCATTGTTATCTCAGGCAGTATTCATTATATGAGGTGAAGCATTGTTATGACATTATCATGTGTCTGTATAATGGGTTTTGTCTAGTGGTCATAGGACCCCCTTTTAAATGTTTTTATGGTTTTTGTTCAATAAAATTTGTACTTTTTGAATTATATTGGTAGTGCAAAATTGGTACAGTCTTTGCTCTGTTGGTGTTATAGTACTCTGCACACCATTTGTTATACAGTGGTTTGCAAAAGTATTTGGCCCCCTTGAATTTTTCCTCATTTTGTCACATTACTGCCACAAACATGAATCAATTTTATTGGAATTTCACGTCAAAGACCAATACAAAGTGGTGTACATGTGAGAAGTGGAACGAAAATCATACATGATTCCAAACATTTTTTACAAATCAATAACTTCAAATTGGGGTGTGCGTAATTATTCCGCCCCCTTTGGTTTGAGTGCAGTCAGTTGCCCTTAGACATTGCCTGATGAGTGCTAATGACTTAATAGAGTGCACCTGTGTGTAATCTAATGTCAGTACAAATACAGCTGCTCTGTGATGGCCTCAGAGGTTGTCTAAGAGAATCTTGGGAGCAACAACACCATGAAGTCCAAAGAACACACCAGACAGGTCAGGGATCAAGTTATTGAGAAATTTAAAGCAGGCTTAGGCTACAAAAAGATTTCCAAAGCCTTGAACATCCCACGGAGCACTGTTCAAGCGATCATTCAGAAATGGAAGGAGTATGGCACAACTGTAAACCTACCAAGACAAGGCCGTCCACCTAAACTCACAGGCCAAACAAGGTGATTGCTAATCAGAAATGCAGTCAAGAGGCCCATGGTGGCTCTGGACGAGCTGCAGAGATCTAAAGCTCACTTGGGGGAATCTGTCCGTAGGACAACTATTAGTCGTGCACTGCACAAAGTTGGCTCTTGTGGAAGAGTGACAAGAAGAAAGCCATTGTTAACAGAAAAGCATAAGAAGTCCCGTTTGCAGTTTGCCACAATCCATGTGGGGGACACAGCAAACATGTGGAAGAAGATGCTCTGGTCGGATGAGACCAAAATGTAACTTTTTGGCCAAAATGTAAAACGCTATGTGTGGCAGAAAACTAGCACTGCACATCACTCAGAACACACCATCCCCACTGTCAAATATGGTGGTGGCAGCATCATGCTCTGGGGGTGCTTCTCTTCAGCAGGGACAGGGAAGCTGCTCAGAGTTGATAGGAAGATGGATGGAGCCAAATACAGGGCAATCTTGGAAGAAAACCTCTTGGAGACTGCAAAAGACTTGAGACTGGGGCGGTGGTTCACCTTCCAGCAGGACAACGACCCTAAACACAAAGCCAGGGCAACAATGGAATGGTTTAAAACAAAACATATCCATGTGTTAAAATGGCCCAGACAAAGTCCAGATCTAAATCCAATCGAGAATCTGTGGCAAGATCTGAAAACTGCTGTTCACAAATGCTGTCCATCTAATCTGACTGAGCTGGAGCTGTTTTGCTATGAATAATTGGCAAGGATTTCAGTCTCTAGATGTGCACAACTGGTAGAGACATACCCTAAAAGACTGGCAGCTGTAATTGCAGCAAAAGGTGGTTCTACAAAGTATTGACTCAGGGGGCTGAATAATTACGCACACCCCACTTTGCAGTTATTGATTTGTAAAAAATGTTTGGAATCATGTATGATTTTCGTTCCACTTCTCACGTGTACATTACTCTGTATTGCAAACGAGATAAACAGAGGAACACCAAGAGCCCCAATAGTGTAGTATGTATTGACAAAGGGGGTAATGACAAAGAGTAATAGTTGTTATACTCACAAACATGGGTCACCAATAGGCAACCACTGTAAAGGCAGGTGGGGAGATTATCCTGACCCCACTCAGGAATAAGAAGTCGCTCTCTGTAGATAGTAGAAAGGGTCGCAACCCTCCACCAAGGGTGGATACAATATTATATAAGAGAGAACAGAGGCGCCAAAAGGATAAAAGCGGTTTTAAAGGAGCTTAAAAGCCAAAACTTGGTAATTAGAGGAGGCAGTGGTGGACTTACCCCCTCCAAGCAGACACAACACGACTGTACATTCAGTCTATTTATTAACGAACTCCAGATAAAACAAAGCAACGCGTTTCACGGGTCAGCGCCCGCTTCCTCAGGCAATAGAAAAAGGAGTTACAGCTGCAAATGACAGAGATCAGAGGGTATATTGTTTCTGCTATAATACATCCTACATTTAAAACTTCAATCATTAAGTGACAAACATGTGCAAAATAATATAGTATATTGACAGTAAAGGTACAGTATTTTGTATTATAGAATTGTTATGTTGGTGGGCTGTGTTGGTGTGTGTGTGGGGGGGGGGGGTTAAAGAATTTGGTAGAGATAGAGAGAGAGGGAGGGGAGGGGGGGAGAACCACACAGGGGTGGGGGTTGGGAGAAACCTGGGGGGGGGGGACCAAGGGAAGGGTGTGTGTCAGGAGGAGGGAGAGAGTGTCTGAGCATGCTAAATAGTGTGCAGGATGTGACATCAATTAGAGAGAGGAAGTGCATCATCAGTGGGCGGAGCCTGCAAGGACTTACCCTTTTAAAGAGGAGTCAGGCCGCCATCTTGGAAGAGGCATGCCTGGTCCTCAGTACTGATGGGCCGCCATGTTGGAGGTGGCCCAGATACACAGCAGTAACTTCAACATTTGCCAAAAAGATATATAAAAAAAGGGCATGATAAATAGCAGAGATTAACCAGGTCTTGATAAAAAGCATACACATAAATATACATACAACATATAGCTTATAATAGTAAAAGAGCAAAGTAAAAGGTCTATGTCACATTTGTATTAAAAGAAAAGTGGTCTGATGTTGGTTGAAAATTCACTATTAAACTTATGGTAGATCCATGGTATGCTTAAAATTTTTTTGGGAACGTTGCCGGATGTAATTTGTAGGGGGGGGGGGGGTGGGAAGGGATTGGGGGGGTTCTGTTTTCAACAT